>NW_027595498.1:52500-96024 GCF_031162955.1 Sander vitreus | reverse complement strand
CCATGATGTAGTCTAGAATGACTTTACGGAGAGACTCAGGGAGGAGCTGAGCTGTTACTGAACTATAGAAGAGAGAGGAACTTCTATATTCAACAGAGATCAATACACAAACCATCAACATTACCTTTATTCAACATGCTGTCACTGCAGCATTGTGTGTTTTCTCTGATGTTTCTTTCCATTCTAACAGGTATGTTAGATTATGCAGCATGAAAAAGTTTTATTCCAATAACATCTGCATGTGAATCATTTATTGAGTCAGTTTCTATATGAAATAACAGTTATCTCTTCCTTTAGGTATCAGCTGTGAAGAACTCACTCCAGTAGAGAAAGAAGAGAACAGTTTAGAAGGCAGCTCTGTTACTCTGTCCTACAGATACTCCAAACAAGCAACTGGTGGTGATAATTTTTTCTGGTATCGACAACATCCAGGAAAACCACCAGAGTTCATCATCTCTCATTTAGGAACAGGAGGAACATTGAAAAGTCCAATCGCTGGACTGACAATTAAAGTGAAGGACAAAATCATCCACATGAACATCCCCTCAGCTGAAGTGTCTGACTCTGCTGTGTACTACTGTGCTGTGAGGCCCACAGTGACAGGAAACACCAAAACTCTGTACAAAAACCTTTGGAGCAAAGACAACACAATACTCCACAACATCCACCAGAGGGAGTCACACACTGTTAAACTTTAAGACAATCACACAACAACTCAACCAACATCAGAAACATCCACCAAAGGTCTTCTTTCTCTTCACTGCTGTTTTATCCTTTTAGAGTTTAGAGTTTAGACCCACTGGGCGGGTCGGGCCGACATTTCCCGCCACTATCCTTGGGCCGGGCCGGGCCCTTGATCAACCATTTGTGTTTTTTTAATCTTTACTTTATTAGCATAATTGGGTAGGGAGAAAGTCATGCCTCTCCAGCTTCTCCCGTAGCTCTGGGTATATGTCCTGCACTGACTTGAGTGTGAGGTTAACTGTGCTACATCCTGTCTCCTCCTTCTGTAGCACTGTTGTCCGTGAGCGGAGGGGGCGTGGCGTGAGCGGCCTCAAGCATTCCCTTCTCCTGTTGTCGGCCAGTGAATCAGCAGCAGACCGTGGCGAAGGACAGTATTAATTAGGTGATTGAGACAAGAAAGTCTCCCATTTGGTTCCAGGGCTTTGATTATGTTGCTGCCTTGATCTGTTCCCCTCACTATTCAGCTGAGGGAGCTTATAAGGTTGATGTTTCTTTTTTTTAACGTTTCTTCATTCGGATCCATTCACGATCCAGTCCAATCTGAATAAACAAACAGCGTGTTTTACATGCTTCATTTGAATTTTTGAAGTTCAAACAACTCGCAATTCTAGTTGAGAAAGTCAGTTTTAACGGCCCACGTATTAAAACATTGTCGGGTTTAAATCGGGTTCAGGCTCATAATTACAGTTAATGTGTCGGGCCGTAATCCTCATACCATTTAGAGAAAGGTTATTCTCTGGCCCCGCCCACTGACGTTTAACTCAACCAATGAGATTGTTTCTGTCTCCAGAGCAGAAATGTTTGAGGAACTAAAAGCACAATCAGCTTGATGTTGAGAAGAAGGGCTGCACATCAGAGAGGCTGTTTAGTTTTTCATTCTACTGCAGTGGAAGAACATTGTTCATCTGCTGTCTGTTTGGCTTTAACAACTCCAAAGACATGTTGCTTTACCTGTTTTTACTTTTCTCTCCCTTTATAGGTGAGTGTTAGAACAGAGATCAAAGTCTCATATAACCTGCTGTATTAACCAGATATTTCATAACTAGAGGTTAGTCTGTTTATGTTAATAATAACTGATGTGAATAATACTTATTTTGCAGCCCTGGGTTCCATGAACAGCATAAAGCCAGAAAGTACTGAAGAACATGTTGCAGAGGGCAGAAACATCAACCTGACCTGTACATATGAGGGTGCTATCAACAATATCCAGTGGTACCGACAATACCAGAGATCCAGACCAGAGTTCCTGCTCTACATCACAGAGGGAGGGTTGATTCATCCAACTGGTTCTGATTTCTCAGCTCACATTGACAAGAAAAAGAAACGTGTTGATCTGGAGATCTCCTCAGCTAAGGTGTCTGACTCTGCTGTGTACTACTGTGCTGTGCAGGCCCACAGTGACAGGAAACACCAAAACTCTGTACAAAAACCTTTGGAGCAAAGACAACACAATACTCCACAACATCCACCAGAGGGAGTCACACACTGTTAAACTTCAGGTATATTACAAATTGTTGAGTATTCTTCAACAGATGATAGAGAGGATGGACCAGTGATGTGAAGGTGTTAATAGGTGTGACATTATGTTCATGAACAATACCTCATAACTGATTGTAACAGCAAATCCCCTGACATCTAACAGAGCTCTATTTCAACTCTGGTTAGCATTGCAGAATCAGGCCATGGTGTTGTTCTTATCTTTATAAAAGAAGTTTGTATTTTTCTCTTAAGGCTGATTTAGGCTATGTTTAGACGGAAACAATCTGAAGAGAAAACACAAAAGTGGCGTTGCATTCTTACTTTTTATTCCGCGTTTAGACAAGATTTTTACAGGGGAAATCTGCGTGCATATGGTGACCCAAAAGTCTGTGAAATTCAATGTAGTTTGCACGCCAGACGGCTAGGTGGCACTGCTACACAACACCAGCAAGGCCGCCTACGTAGAACCTTCCTTCTACTTCTCTCCTCCAAACGAAACATGTCAAAGCCAACAATAAAAGCTTGTCTGGACAGACGAGGAGGTGGAGTTGCACGTTTGTCTGATGATGACCAGCACAGTCGACCGTGATAAGCCCCAGCACAGCCCCCACGGGAGCACCACCAATACCCTGAGTCTCCAGCCCTTCAGCTGCTGCTTGAGAGCGAGAGGCAGCGGGCGAAGGAGGCTGAAGCAGACCCTCCTCCACCCCCTGGCCACTGGCACTCGCTCTCTCTCTTTCTCTTCATCCATAAAGTTGTATCCTACTCTGGCTCACATGAATAGCCTACATATGGTCATCAAACTATAACAACCTTATCCACATTGTCGAAATCATTTAAATATTGAGCCATTACATTGAACATCTTTTAGATAACAGGAGCCTATGATTTCTGTAGCCTACTCCGTAACAACAGACTACCTAAATGCCTTTTCCTCGTCTCTCTCCACACCGCTGTCTTCAGACTTTTGCGTTTTGACCCGTTAGACGGGAACACGACGGTGGAGCGTTTTTAAGATTTCCCCTCTGGAGGGTGGTTTCACTTTTTTGCGTTTTTAAGCCCCAAAAACACCGTCGTCATATAAATGAAAGGAACATCCAATAAAATATTTTTTCGTTTTCACCCGTGAGCATCATTGTGTAAACAGGGCATTACTGTGGTGTACCACAGGGTTCAATCCTAGGTTCCCTCAGTCTCTGTTTACCTGTCTTTGGACAATATTATTTCCATTTTCCTGACAATCTGTAATTCAACATTATATTAAAGTCCAGTAATTGTGGCAGCTGTTTTTTTTATCATATAAAGTGTTTCTAAGGCTAAAATTGAGATTACATTTTCCTCACAAAATTCTGTGATTCTGGTCAAATTAAGCTATACTAAGATATATAGTGCATAATGTGATTATCTAGACTACATTATGCACCAATTGTATACTGACTTTTTACTACATTTCAGCATTTATATAGTCTGCTTACTCATGTACATTGTGTTATTACTGATCTACATCACTACCTAGACCGTTATTTGCACTAACTGACGCTTCACCACGTTTCAGCATTCATATAGACTGTCTTTTCATACACATAGCGTTATATCTTCAGTACCTAGTCCACAATTTGCACTTGACTGTCTATTCATGATCATTCGTGTTATTACCATATCACTTTCGCATATCCATCGACTTCCTTAGACCTCACTTTGCACCGGCTTTGTAATGCCTCCTTAACTCTTTACTTCATGCAGCCTTCATGTAACCTATTCTATTCTGTTTTCTTGTACTGTATTGAATGTGAAACTGTATGTTGTCCTGCACGCTTATGCTTCTCTTGGCCAGGTCGCCGTTGCAAATGAGAAGTTGTTCTCAACGGCCTACCTGGTTAAATAAAGGTTAAATAAAAACAATAAAAAAAATATGTAGTGATGACATTATGTTGTTTCAACTTCTTCATCCTTCTTGTGTTTGTAAACCCTGAAAAGGTGATCAAAGCATTAAATCATCGCATCTAATGTTATGTAATTCTTATTTTAGAAGGATAAACAACAAAATGGTACAACATATTGCCACCAGTCTGTTAACCCGGAGGAAGCATAACAAAAAGGTGAAGATACAGATCTAAGAGGAGAGAGAGACATTCAGGGAGGAGCTGAGATGTTACTGAACTATAGAAGAGAGAGTAACTTCTACATTCAACAGAGATCAATACACAAACCATCAACATTACCTTTATTCAACATGCTGTCACTGCAGCATTGTGTGTTTTCTCTGATGTTTCTTTCCATCCTCACAGGTATGTTAGATTATACAACATGACAAAGTTTGAGTATCTGAATGTGAATCATTTTTTGAGACTTTTACAACATGAAATAACAGTGATCTCTTCCTTTAGGTGTCAGCTGTGAAGAACTCACTCCAGTAGAGAAAGAAGAGAACAGTTTAGAAGGCAGCTCTGTTACTCTGTCCTACAGATACTCCAAACAAGCTGAATATAATGATTATTTCTTCTGGTATCGACAATATCCAGGAAAACCACCAGATTTTCTCATCGTTCACTCTGGAACGCAAAATGAAAAAAACTCTGGACTGTCTGCTTCAGTGAGTGAGGATAAAACCAAAATGGATCTTCAGATCTGCTCTGCTGCAGTGACAGACTCTGCTCTGTACTACTGTGCTGTGAGGCCCACAGTGACAGCAAACCCACAGTCTCTGTACAAAAACACAAGCTGACACACTGACAAGCTGCTGGAAGACTTTTTTCTACACTGTTGTACTGAACTTTGTACCTCCACTAGAGGGCAACATTATCAAGTAGGAGGTGCACTACTTCTGCTCTGTGTTCAACCATTCAGTCAATAATAAGTGCTGCTGTGAAGAGAACAATTCTCAGACTGAATGTTGAACATCAGCTAGTTTCTCCTGTTGATTTAAACCTTGTTGTAGAGATGGAACATTGGCTGTGGATTATTCTTGCTGCTCTTTTCTTTGGTAAGATACAAAGAACAACATATTTCTTCTCAACACTTTTGTCACTGACAAACAAAACCGATCATTTTTGTTATCTTCTAATACTTTCTTAATACATTTTCATTTGGTTTAATATGTCATCAGACAACAGTCAGTGAAAATATGTTTCTGAATCTATGGCTAGGTAACTCTTTAAACATTCTGAATGTTTTTCTTTAATCAATCATCTTTATTAATTCATCTCTTCCTCTGCATGTTCTCTTCTTCCCCAGAGTGTAAAGGAGAAGACAGAGTGATCCAGCCAACACGAGATGTTATTACTACTGAAGGAGAGACAGTTACTCTTGGCTGTACATTTGAGACCGTGGGAAGTGACCGAACTCCCTACTTTGTTCTGGTACAAACAAGAAGTCAATGATTTCCCAAAGTACATGCTGAAGCGTTACTTAAACACAAAAGAGAATGCTCCAGATTTCCAGAAAGACAGATTTGATGCTACAATCAACAAGACATCAGTTCCTCTGAAGATCCAGAAGCTTCAGCTGTCTGACTCTGCTGTGTACTACTGTGCTCTGAGGCCCACAGTGACAGGAAACACCAAAACTCTGTACAAAAACCTTTGGAGCAAAGACAACACAATACTCTACAACATCCACCAGAGGGAGTCACACACTGTTAAACTACAATATTTTTCATGATGTAATCTAGAAGCTACAGTGGCCGACAGGGGCAAGCGCCCTGCAACTTAAGAAAACACACACAAATAGAAAAAACACAAGCAAATTAAGAAAACATCTTCATTAATTTGACAACACATGCGCAGCATTCAGCAAACATGCTGCAAATACAAGCAACAGCAAACACAACCAAATACATAAACACACTGCAAATATACAGAACACAACCAAATAGATAAACGCACTGCTGTATGAAACGATGCAAAAAGAAAAGCACACAAACCCAGAAAACAAATGCAACAAAAAAACGCAGCATCCAGATTACACAACGGTGTAGTGGAACAGCTGGATTTTAGAGAGAGAGAGAGAGAGAGAGAGAGAGAGAGAGAGAGAGAGCAACTGCATAGACTGTAACTATGAAGTCTATGTTTGAGATATGATTTCTCTGGTTTGGTGGCTGTGTCTCAGGTCAGGTGATACTCAATCAGCAGAGACGTCTGTAAACTCATGGTGCTCAAACATTTAAAACTGTATCAGCGTTTAACGTTGACGTTTGTTTAAGCCATATTACATGACAGGGTTTCATTTCGAGGTCCGAAAGGCGCATTACTGAAGTATAGGCCTCCTCAAGTGGAATATTGTGATTATACAACAAAATAAGTGATCAATCTGTATTCATATTGTTGAGCAATTTGCTCTTGAAATACAAAAAACAGAAAACAGAGAGGATTTCTAGTCCCTCCCTGTTTAGTAAACCAGCCAATTTACCGTGGGATTTATCAATCTGAATAAATCCTGTTCGCACATTTAAACACAAAACTGCTTTGCTAACTCGTGTTGTAAGTAAGACATCTGATGAAAAAGTTATTGTATTCATTAGCATGATTGCCGTACTGTTTAGTTCACACACATCCAACACACCAAAGTACAAAGACATAGCGGACCAGACGCGAGCTTTTATTTTGAAAAGACGAAGCTCGGGGACGGCACCAGTCGGGAGGGCATGAGACGGGAGCATAGACTGTATATTACTATTATGTTATTAATAATAATACTATGAATTTAATAAACAGTCTATGGAGTTCTCCAGGCTGCAGCCATACCTGACTCTAATAAAAGGCAGAGCTCTCTCTCCCCGTGGGCTCTAAAATCCAGCTGTTCCACTAGCTGCTCCCTCTAGACGTCTGGAGAACTTCCGTTGTGTAATCTGGATGCTGAGTTTTTTTGTTGCATTTGTTTTCGGGGTTTGTGTGCTTTTCTTTTTGCATCGTTTCATATTTGCAGCGCGTTTATGTATTTGGTTGTGTTGTGTGTATTTGCAGTGTGTTTGCTGAATGCTGCGCATGTGTTGTCAAATTAATGAAGATGTTTTCTTAATTTGCTTGTGTATTGTCTATTTGTGTGTGTTTTCTTAAGTTGCAGGGCGTTTGCCCCTGTCGGCCACTGTAAGAATCACTTTACAGAGAGACTCAGGGAGGAGCTGAGCTGTTACTGAAATATAGAAGAGAGAGGAACTTCTATATTCAACAGAGATCAATAAACAAACCATCAACATTACCTTCATTCAACATGCTGTCACTGCAGCATTGTGTGTTTTCTCTGCTGTTTCTTTCCATTTTAACAGGTAAGTTAGATTATGAAGCATGAAAAAGTTTTATTCCAATGACATCTGAATGTGAATCATTTGATCATTGACTCTGTTTCTACAACACAGTGATCTCTTCCTTTAGGTGTCAGCTGTGAAGAACTCACTCCAGTCCAGAAAGAAGAGAACAGTTTAGAAGGCAGCTCTGTTACTCTGTCCTACAGATACACCAAGACTATAACTGCTAATGATAATTTCTTCTGGTATCGACAATATCCAGGAAAACCACCAGAGTTCCTCCTGTTCATCTCAGGGCTTGTATTACAAGACGCGGAGAGTCTCTACAATCAGACACAAGGTTCTCTACTAAACTGTCTGGAGAAAAGCATCGTGTGGATCTTCAGATCTCCTCTGCTGCAGTGACAGACTCTGCTCTGTACTACTGTGCTGTGAGGCCCACAGTGACAGCAAACCCACAGTCTCTGTACAAAAACACAAGCTGACACACTGACAAGCTGCTGGAAGACTTTTTATCTACACTGTTGTACCAAACTTTGTACCTCCACTAGAGGGCGACATCATCAAGTAGGAGGTGCACTACTTCTGCTCTGTGTTCAACCATTCAGTCAATAATAAGTGCTGCTGTGAAGAGAACAATTCTCAGACTGAATGTTGAACATCAGCTAGTTTCTCCTGTTGATTTAAACCTTGTTGTAGAGATGGAACATTGGCTGTGGATTATTCTTGCTGCTCTTTTCTTTGGTAAGATGCAAAGTGTGTTTTAATGACCAAAAAAGCAAAAACAGATAATTTCTGTTGGTATCGCGTACATTCTAAATAACATGTCATAGCAGTAAGGGAACATCCAGATTATTTACTCTTTAAACCTACTGTTCTGCTTTAAATCAATCATCTCATTGATTGATTCATCTCTTCCTCTGCATGTTCTCTTCTTCCCCAGAGTGTAAAGGAGAAGACAGAGTGATCCAGCCAACAGGAGATGTCATTACTACTGAAGGAGAGACAGTTACTCTTGACTGTACATTTGAGACAACTGATCCCTATTCTTATTTGTTCTGGTACAAAGAAGACATAAATGGCTGTCCAAAGTTTATGCTGCAAGTTTTCTCTGGAGCAAAAGATGCTGAAGACTTTCAGAAAGAAAGAATTTATGCAACAATCAAGGATAAGTCAGTTCCTCTGAAGATCCAGAAGCTTCAGCTGTCTGACTCTGCTGTGTACTACTGTGCTCTGAGGCCCACAGTGACAGGAAACACCAAAACTCTGTACAAAAACCTTTGGAGCAAAGACAACACAATACTCCACAACATCCACCAGAGGGAGTCACACACTGTTAAACTTCAATAGTAAAAAAAAAAAAAAGCTGGCAGCCCCTCACTGAAGATTTACACACTTCAGCTCCTCCTTTTATTAAACAACACTGCCATCAAGTGGTCATGCTCCCCTCTAAAATTATGTATCTTAAATCTTAAAAAAAAGAAAAAAGTGGTGTCCTTAAAGGTTGGACTTTTCCTTTATTTTTTATTTTTATTTTTTTTATTATTAAAGGCATTAAGATCCATTTCCAAAAGACATTTTTTTATTCCTCTTTTTAGTCAACTTTAGAATGGGTGTATTCACTTATGCAAGCCACTGTAATTGTTAATTGAAAAAACCCAAGGTGAAGGAATAGCATTAGATTGTTCTATTTCTAATTTTTGTCACTCAGACACCTGACCAACTTGTCCACAGTTTTTTCCTCACACCACGACTTCTTGCTAATATTTCTGGTCCATTGGGCGGATTCAATCTTCTATCACACATATTGTAATTATTATCAATACAGATTGTGATATAGTAAATAGTTATACTGAGGGCTGGGTATTGTTTAAAAAATGTCGATACCGGCACCGATACCAATTCGGTGACTTTGATACCGGTTCCTTAACGATACAATTTCATAAAATCCTTTTTAACAAAAAGAAATTACAACATTACATTTTATTTATGTTCCATCTCCGACTACGTGAGCCGTCTCTCTGTCTTACGAGTTTTTCCTGCGTGTCTCTACGATGTGTAACGTCAGACGGCCAATCACAGAAATTAGTTTTAGTCCCAGTGTGTAATGTGTTTAGTTGTTCAATAATGAAAATCGGTGTTGCCCGTTCACAAACGTGTCCTTTTTCATGAATATTTACCTCCACCATCAATTCCAAGTATTCCTTTTGACTTGAAATGTTACATTAGTGTTAGCATGAACTGGGGCAGACGCTCCATATTCATGCTGCATCTAGAAATATGTTAGCTGGTAAGAGACATACAGGACATACTGCTCCACCTGTGTGTGTGTGTGTGTGTGTGTGTGTGTGTGTGTGTGTGTGTGTGTCGGACATACTGCTCCACGTCTGTGTGAGTGAGGGACATACAGGACATACTGTTCCATGTGTGTGTGTGTGTGTGTGTGTGTGTGTGTGTGTGTGTGTGTGTGTGTGTGTGTGTGTGTGTGTGTGTCGGACATACTGCTCCACGTCTGTGTGAGTGAGGGACATACAGGACATACTGTTCCATGTGTGTGTGTGTGTGTGTGTGTGTGTGTCGGACATACTGCTCCACGTCTGTGTGAGTGAGGGACATACTGTTCCATGTGTGTGTGTGTGTGTGTGTGTGTGTGTCGGACATACTGCTCCACGTCTGTGTGTATGTGAGTGACGTACAGGACATACTGTTCCATGTCTGTGTGTGTGTGTGTGTGTGTGTGTGTGTGTGTGTGTGTGTGTGTGACGGACATACTGCTCCACGTCTGTGTGTGTGTGTGTGTGAGTGAGGGACATACTGTTCCATGTCTGTGTCTCTGTGTGTCTGTGTGAGTCATACAGGACATACTGCTCCACCTGTCATGTTTTCTCTGTCACATGATAAACCCACAGCTGCTGCTAACGCTGCTAACGGGTATCGTAGCTTCCCGGCCCCGGCAGGTTTGAAGAAGGAAACATGGAGGACCAACACGTATTCAAAATCAAAAATTTCAGAAACAGGAGTCTTCTTCTTCGCCCAGAAAAAGGATAACGAAAAGAGCAAGACACCGGCGTCATCAGAAAAAAAGAGTGAACATTGGAGCTGCCTTCCAAAGATTGAAAGACCTGATGAAGAAAAAGGGGATCGAAAGAGACGCCGAAAGGCTACGGTAGCTGTAATACGTACTTTGAACTGCATGGTGCGAGAGAGTTGATCGCGATATATACGATCTCACCGCTAGACAGGAGAAATTCCTACACATTGGACCTTTAAAAGGTGCTGTAGGGAGGATTGTGAAGATCCAGGACTTAGCCAAAACATTTGAACATTAACAACTTCTCAGTCCCTCCCCCCTTTCTGCTAAAGCCCAAACGGTCTCCTAAGCCCCTCCCCTCACAAGGGAGAATGAATGCGTGTGCATGAGCAGTGATTGACACGCAGTTAGACACCCCCCCCCCGGCCCTGATTGGTGTAAATGAACAGGGAGCTGTGGATTTTTGCAAATCGCACTACAGGCTGTATAGTGCCAGAGGAGCTTGATTTTTTTTTTAGTTATTTATTTATTTAGTCAAGACAGTGCACATTAATGAACAATCTAACATTTCTGTACAGACTGTAAATGAGCTAGGTTATAGCATAAATGCTAATTTTCACCTGTAGTCCTGAGGCAGGAAGACAACAACATACAAGATAATACAACACAAAAGAATATGACAATATACAATATCAAGCAAGAAAAACATTAGCTACATGCTTTATGTACTTCTACTGGAACATAGGGTCAGTTTCAGCAAATATGACAGAAAGTTAGTTTTATAAGTCTTACCTACTGCAGCTTTAAGTCTTGTAAAAGCATGCTGCATGCCGATTGGCTCACTGACGCTGATAAGATTTAATCCTTATTGAAATATGGTATTGAATGACTAAGGAGGCAATTCGGTCGGTGGGTTACTACTTAAAAATCTATTGAGAAATTGTGAAAGGATGAAAACAACTTAACAGAAACAGTTTTGGGCTATTCTAGTAAATTAAATACCTGCCAAATAAAAATACCTAACAATGCAAAAACATATACAGTAGATTCTTCATAACCACCAATGTGTGAAACATTGCTAACATCAGTACACAGGTCAAAAACAAACATCAAGGACCTTTCTATTTCTATTTATTTCTTAACGAAATAGTAATTAAATATCAGTTCGACATGAAGTGAACGATGACGTAAAATGCACCTTACAGGTACACTCTTCCAGGGTTTCTGCAGGTTTCCACCAGTCAAATTTAAGACTTTTTAAGAACATTATCAATGAAATGTAAGACCTTTATCACAACGACTTAGCCCTAAATTCAGTTTTGTCAAGCCAAGTATCACTTAACTTGCACTTCTCCAAACCTAAAGAATAAAATGTGTTTTATGTCTGTGGTACAATCTGAAAGAGACTCGCAACAATAACACCAAAGCTGATTGGCTACAATATAAGTTGCATGTCTGTCTCATTTACAGCAAATACAGCGAAATTATAGTTGGACGGGCGAAAGAAAGACCTACAACACCACAGAAAAGAAGAGCATTAGAGGAAGGGTTGCATGGATGAAGGAAAGTTAAGACTTGTTTAACATTATTTAAGACCTCAGGGTTCAACAATACGGGTTGGCCGAGTCAAACACCACTTTGGGCAAGTAACTAAAACAATGGTTTTTTTTTCCAAAGTTTGGGATTCAAATCTGTTAAATATTTCATGACAGCTACAGAAAAATGAACTGTTAAATAACTGTTCATAAAATAACATTTAATTAAAAGGTTTTGAATAGTGAACTTTCCAGAATGCTTCACCAGTAAACAACGTTACAGTAAATTGTACTTACCTCACAGTTGTCCTCAATAATGAGGCAGTCCAATGTTAGTCTTAATCTCTCTCCAGACGGAAATGCGTTGAAGTTAACTGAAATGTGAAGGCAAGAAATGTCCAAATCCGTGTTTCTGGGTGTCATCAACACGCAGTGAGTCTTCAACCGACATTTTTTAACCAGAGAATTCAAAGTATAGCTGTACAATTATCATAAATTCCTTATGATTCCCCAATGTACAAGGTAAAAAGTAAATTATTTCTTTATCATTATGGCAAAAAAAACCAGATTTTTCCAGATAAAACTGAGCTGAAACGTATAGGCCGACATGTTCCTGGTCCCGGCATTACATGGTACCTGCTCGACCCGCCTCTACTCTACTCTACTCGCCTTTTTTGGTTTTCCATTATGATAAAAAGTCCCTGGTACCTGCCAACGGGTACTTTTTTTAGTATCACCTCCATTGAGGTTCCAAGCGAGCTGAGGCGATACCCAAAGGTGACGTGAAAACCTGCAGACTCCTGATTGGTCAGAGAGAATCGTCACTAATCACTGCGTCATCTTTGCTAGTGAAAGACGGGGGTGTCCTGAACAAACCCGCCGTTTTTACATTGTTTAGTTTTTTGTTTTTTTTGCTGCCTCCAGCTTCTGTTGAAACTAAATGTGTCTTCTGGAAACAACAACACATCTTCCACATTCTGTGTGTGTGTCACGTTAGGTCTAGGCTAACCCTAACCCGAGCAGGTACCATGTAATGGAAAAACGCCATATTTTAACCTTAAACGTGCCAGCAAACGGCCCGCGGATCTTCCGTTAACAGAACCGTTTTTCCTCTTCCTCCGATCCTTATCTACGGTCTGTGCGGTTCGTCTGCTGTTCTGCTGTGTCATACTTTACGCAGGTTGTGAGTGACTGTTTTAGTGACTGTGATGGCCTAGACCACACAGGTTAAAACAGCCAGCAATGAAAAGGCGCAGCCAAGGGTGAAGGACTTATATACGGCCTGCCAATTGGGCCTGCCAATTGGGCCGTACCATCGGCTACCATGCTGGAGGGGGAATTTAGGTTTAGGTTGGGTTTATTTGTATTAGTTGCAATTATGTCCATTTTGGTTTTCCCCCTGTGTGTAATTTGGGTTTGGCCAAGTCGGTATACATGTCCCCTTTTGTCTCATTCAAGGAGGTCTGTTTGTTGAGTTCATCTTGTTTTGTTGTTGCTATTTTTGGGTTAATTATATTGTGTTGATTGTCTCTTTTTATAGGCCTAGATATTAAGTTCTTGGTTTATATTGTTTTTTGCATTTTTGGGGTAAATAAAAACCCACTTTTCAACAAACTCCTGTTTTCCTCATTGCTTTACTGCTTGGTCTCTGACAGTGACTGATCGTTGGTGAAAATCAGTATGGCGCTGCTCTGCTGGCGACATGGAGGAGGGCTCTTGCTGCTTTTTGTTTGTTCATTTGTCATGGCGTCGGTTATGTCTCCGTTTTATATCTGGTATCGGCGGACTCAGTGTGCAAATTTGCTGGATATCACTTGTGCTGTGAACTGTATGGACAGTGCCACTGAATCAATCACCGCCTACATATCTTTCTGTATTGACTCTGTCATACCCCAGAAAACTGTTAAACCATATCCTAATAACAAACCCTATATCACAAAAGGGATTAAGGAATGCTTCCACAGGAAGAAAACAGATTTCAGATCTGGGAATAAAGCGGAAGCTGCACAAAAAGACCTTAATCTGCAAATGGGAGCAGCTCGGCAGCAGTAGAAGGAGTGGGCGGAACAAGATCTGTCAGAATCCAACACAAAGACACTTTGGGCCTCTATTAGAAAAATGACCAACATGGAAGGAAGGAAGCCTCTGCCCGCAATGAAATTGCAAAGGCAAACGAAGTGAATCATGTGTTTTAATACTGATGTCAGGGAATGTGCTGTAGTGTTAGAGAATGTAATCTGTAATGTTGACTTGGACATCCATCCATCCATCTTCATCTGCTTATCCGGGGTCGGGTCGCGGGGGTAGCAGCTCCAGCAGGGGACCCCAAACTTCCCTTTCCCGGGCCACATTAACCAGCTCCGACTGGGGGATCCCGAGGCGTTCCCAGGCCAGGTTAGAGATATAATCCCTCCACCTAGTCCTGGGTCTCCCCCGAGGCCTCCTCCCAGCTGGACGTGCCTGGAACACCTCCCTAGCGAGTCGCCCAGGGGGCATCCTTACCAGATGCCCGAACCACCTCAACTGGCTCCTTTCGACGCAAAGGAGCAGCGGCTCTACTCCGAGCTCCTCACGGATAACTGAGCTTCTCACCCTATCTCTAAGGGAGACGCCAGCTACCCTCCTGAGGAAACCCATTTCTGCCGCTTGTACCCTGGATCTTGTTCTTTCGGTCATGACCCAGCCTTCATGACCACAGGTGAGGGTAGGAACAAAAACTGACCGGTAGATTGAGAGCTTTGCCTTCTGGCTCAGCTCTCTTTTCGTCACAACGGTGCGATAAATTGAATGTAATACCGCACCTGCTGTGCCGATTCTCCGACCAATCTCCCGCTCCATTGTCCCCTCACTCGCGAACAAGACCACAAGGTACTTGAACTCCTTCACTTGGGGTAAGGACTCATTCCCTACCTGGAGAAGGCACTCCATCGGTTTCCTGCTGAGAACCATGGCCTCCGATTTAGAGGTGCTGATCCTCATCCCAGCCGCTTCACACTCGGCTGCGAACCGATCCAGTGAGTGCTGAAGGTCACAGGCCGATGATGCCATCAGGACCACATCATCTGCAAAAAGCAGTGATGAGATCCCCAGCCCACCGAACTGCAACCCTCTCCACCCCGACTACGCCTCGATATCCTGTCCATAAATACAACAAACAGGATTGGTGACAAAGCGCAGCCCTGGCGGAGGCCAACTCTCACCTGAAACGAGTCCGACTTACTGCAGAGAACCTGGACACAGCTCTCGCTTTGGTCGTACAGAGATTGGATGGCCCTGAGAAGGGACCCCCTCACCCCGTACTCCCGCAGCACCTCCCACAGTATCTCCCGGGGCACCCGGTCATACGCCTTCTCCAGATCCACAAAACACATGTAGACTGGTTGGGCATACTCCCAGGCTCCCTCCAGGATCCTTGCGAGAGTAAAGATCTGGTCCGTTGTTCCACGACCAGGACGGAATCCGCATTGTTCCTCTTCAACCTGAGGTTCGACTATCGACCGAACCCTCCTTTCCAGCACCTTGGAGTAGACTTTACCGGGGAGGGGGACCGCTTCCCCCTCCTGAGGTGGCGAACGGTTTTCCAGAAGTACCTTGGTGCCGACCGAAAGTCCTTCTCCATGTCTTCTCCGAACTTCTCCCACACACACGCTGCTTTGCCTCTTTCACGGCAGAGGCTGCAGCCCTTCGGGCCCTTCGGTACCTTGCAACTGCCTCCGGAGTCGTCTGGGATAACATATCCCGGAAAGACTCCTTCTTCAGTCGGACGGCTTCCCTGACCACCGGTGTCCACCACGGTGTTCGTGGGTTACCGCCCCTTGAGGCACCTAAGACCCTAAGACCACAGCTCCTCACCGCAGCTTCAGCAATGGAAACTTTGAACATTGTCCACTCGGGTTCAATGCCCCCAGCCTCCACAGGGATGCATGAAAAGCTCCGCCGGAGGTGTGAGTTGAAAGTCTGCCGGACAGGGGCCTCCTCCAGACGTTCCCAATTTACCCGCACTACCCGTTTGGGCTTACCAGGTCTGTCCAGAGTCTTCCCCCACCCCCTGACCCAACTCACCACCAGATGGTGATCGGTTGACAGCTCCGCCCCTCTCTTCACCCGAGTGTCCAAAAACATATGGCCTCAGATCAGATGAAACGATTATAAAATCGATCATTGACCTTTGGCCTAGGGTGCTCTGGTACCAAGTACACTTATGAGCATCCCTATGTTCGAACATGGTGTTCGTTATAGATAATCCATGACTAGCACAGAAGTCCAACAACAAACAACCACTCTGGTTCAGATCAGGGAGGCCGTTCCTCCCAATCACGCCTCTCCATGTGTCTCCATCATTACCCACGTGCGCGTTGAAGTCCCCCCCAGCAGAACTATGGAGTCCCTGACTGGAGCCCCATGCAGGACTCCACTCAAGGTCTCCAAGAAGGCCGAATACTCTGAACTCTTGTTTGGTGCATATGCACAAACAACAGTCAGAGTTTTCCCCCCCACAACCCGCAGGCGTAGGGAGGCGACCCTCTCGTCCACCGGGTTAAACTCCAACGTAGCGGCGCTCAGCCGGGGGGCTTGTGAGTATCCCCACACCCGCCCGGCGCCTCACACCCTGGGCAACTCCGGAGAAGAAAAGAGTCCAACCCCTATCCAGGGTATGGTTCCAGAACCAAGACTGTGCGAGGTAAGCCCCACCAGATCTAACCGGTAGCGCTCCACCTCCCGCACAAGTTCCAGCTCCTTCCCCCCACAGAGAGGTGACATTCCACGTCCCCCAGAGCCAGCCTCTGCTGCCCGGGTCTGGTCCGTCGAGGCCCCTGACCTTCACTGCCACCCATGTGGCAGCGCACCCGACCCCAGCGGTTCCTCCCACAGGTGGTGGGCCCATGGGATGGAGGGATGTCCGCCACGTAGCTTTTTCGGGCTGTGCCCGACCGGGCTCCGTGGCAAACCCGGCCACCAGACGCTCGCTGACGAGCCCTCCATCTGGGCCTGGCTCCAGACGGGGGCCCCGGGCTTCCTCCGGGCAGGGTCACTTCATCCCTTCCTCGGTTTTTCATAGGGTTTTTGAACCATTCTTTGTCTGGCCCCTCTCCTGAGACCACTTTGCCTTGGGAGACCCTACCAGGAGCACAAAGCTCCAGACAACACAGCCCTCAGGTTCATAGGGACACACAAACCTCTCCACCACGATAAGGTGATGGTTCCCGGAGAAGTGTTGACTTGGACAGAATTATAAAATTGAACCACACACTGTTACTAAGGTGTTTAAAAACATACAAACAACCAAAGCAACAGGCCATGACAACCTGTCTGCTTTTCTTTTAAAAACTTTTGCAGAAGAACTGTCACCGGCCTGGCATAAACTATTCCAGCTCTCTATAGACACATGTACAGTACCAAAACTCTGGAAAATATCTATTATTTCAGTACCCAAAAAGGCATGTCCCCAGGAGAACAATGACTATCGGCCGGTGGCTATTACCTCCAATGTTTAAAAATCAATGGAGAGGCTTATGATCGAGATACTCCATACAGATGATGCCATATCAACAATAATGCACCTCACTCTGAAGCACCTTGAAAGTCCTGTTGCATATGCTAGACTGCTTTTTGTTGATTTTAGTTCTGCCTTTAACTCAATCCAGCCAGATATCATGCTTTTAAATTAGTTCAGTTAAATGTAAATCCCTTTTTAATCAGGTGGTATCACTCCTTTTTGTCAAACAGGCCACAGCAGGTGAAGTTTAACTCCTCCATGTTTGAACCAGCAGTGTGCAGCACCAAGGGTGTGTCACTTCACCTCTTCTGTTTACATTGTACACCAATGACTGCATCAGCTCTGAGCCAAACCAACACATAGTAACATTTTCATACGACACTGTCCTTCTCAGTTTGCTTACTACAGAAAGCAATACAAGCATCCACCAAGTTGCTGTGGACAAGTTTGTCAACTGGTGCGATTCACATCAACTTCATATTAACACAAGCAAAACTGTGGAAATGCTGGTAGACCCCAGATCAGCTGGAGATCAGAGCCCTGTGGCCATCCATGGTCATGACATCAAGCAGGTGTCCTTTAAATATCTTTAAAGGTTTCATACTGATAATGACCTGAGTTGGCGCATACATGTAACAAATGTCTGTGCCAGAACTCATCAGCGTCTCTACTTTCTGCACAGACTTGGAGTGTTTGGGGTCTGTAAAATATCATGTTAATCTTCTATAGAGCAACAATAGAGTCAGTTCTTCGGTATGGTATTACCAGCTGGTTCGGAAATTTGACAGTCAAATCCAAAACTCAGATTTTCAATCTGGTTAAGACGGCAGGCAAAATTATGGGAACATCTGTACCCCTCAACCCAATATTTAGTATGGTATATGGCATTGTGTTCATTTATATTGTTTACTTACCTGTCAGAACTACACCTTGTGCTTTTCGCTACCGGGGGTTAAATAAAGTTATTTGAATTTTATGTTTTCTTACAAACAAATCACTTTACTTACCAGCCAGCTTGTGTTGTTTACTTTGAGCCGGGCTGTATATTCTGGCATTTTCAATGAATATTTGAAACATGTAATGCGGATGCATAATAACGTAAATCTCAGCATCTGTTTCATATATTGTAGCCTGAATATTTTTGCATCTTCTGAATCTTAAAGTTAAAATCAAAGATCCTTCTTACATCCCGTAAAAGGTCCACTGTGTAGGACTTTCTCCCGTCTAGCGGTGAAACTGTATTTAGCATTCAAACTAATAGTGCTCTCTAGCGCCTCGCTTTTCCAAATGCGTGTTGCAACTACGGTAGCCGTTACGTACCAAGAAGCTATAATTCCCTTTTTCGGTGACGAGGATTCCTTCTCCTGTGGCTCGGCCTGAGTCTGATCTTCCATTATGAACTAAAGGTCGGTGACAAGCTCCTCTCACTGATCTCCTTCTCCGTTTCAGCTGGTTTCAGTCACGTGACGCTGGCTCTGAACGAACACGCGTTGTGGATTAGCTAGACAGGTAGGCTGGTGCTTTATGTCCCTGTCAGCGCTTATACTTTTTCAAAATGGCGGAACAACATGGAAGCCTCCTTGGACTTGCCCGTCCAATGTGAATACAGATAAGAAATTCTTTGCTTATGAGGATATGTCAGATCATTGGCGGAGGTCATTTTACACCAATGAGGACATATTTATTAATGAAGCTGTAACCAGGTTCTAATTTCAGGATTCAACATTACCTGCAAGAACACATCAAGGTCTGGGATCACTACAATACTTTTAGTAAGGTCCTGGTTCGAGGGATAAAGATAGACATCAAATGAACTGACACTTCATTACTAGTTTGTCTTTGGCTGTAGATGATTATTGACTTCACACAGAATGAAAACAGACACACAGTAACTCTTTAAGAAAATAGTATTATTAAAAATGTCCAATAACGCATATTACACTCCCATTTCCCACCCCAAAATACATTTGTCAACAAAATATGTTCTGGCCAGAAACCACATTTTAAGTTTTGCTGCAGCAATAGTCTCTTTACAACCCAGTACCTGTTTGAGCTCAGTCTAAAAGAAAATGTATCCGACACGATCCTCCAAATCCACAGGAGGGAAAGACCTTACTGGTGAGATAGTAGAAATGGAAATCCAAACTCAGGCCTGAAGTTCAGAGTCCAGCCCGCTGTCCACCACGCTCTGTCCTGCTACGCCTACCAGAGTGGAAACACACCGCTCCTCCGTTGCACATGCGCTGTCTCTCACAATCCACCACACAGTCCCACAGTACAGCTATGTCAACAGGTAAGTTTTCAGACACCGCCATCAAAAGAAAGAAAAAAAAACCAATCACTTTGCAGGATGTTATTTCCTCATTTTTTTCTTGCAGAGCCAAGTGGTCGCTGTTTCTCCCTCTGTAACAGGTTAAGGAAAAAAACGACACCACCGCAGCCCCATCTTAATTACGTTTAGATCAGACTACAGCAACATACGCAGGCACATTATGAGCTAAAAATCTAAACTTAAATAATATGCATAAACACTAATAAAAGTTTAGCAAATACTTGGACATTGAAAACAAGACCCACGCTTCCTTCAGAACTAGTAAAGCGGCCTTTATGACCGGGTTTCCCTCATTTCAACTGTAGCCTACGGAGACATTGTACTTTTAAACTTGTACAACAGTTAGGAATAAACACGGTATATGAGCTTACCTACGTCAACAGATGAAAGTTTTCAGACACCACCATCAAAAGAAAGAAAGAACAATCAATCACTTTTCAGGATGTTATTTCCTTATTTTTTTCTTGCAGAGGTAAGTGTTCGCCGTTTCTCCCTCTGTAACAGGTTAAGGAAAGAACGACACCAGCGCTGCGCAGCTGCCACCTAGTGGGCATTACCGCAAAGTGTTTGCCACTGCTGAAAAGTGTTGAAAATTAAAATGACCCGATTCAAACAAAGTGGCGTAACCTCAGCTATTTGTGTCTGATTAATAACTGAAAAATAGGAAACTCATACTTTGTGTTTTTTTAGTCTTGTATTATATCTGAAGGAATATTTTAGCTTCAGTTCTAATTAGCTTGGATGAAAGTACAAAATGTCCTATTATGATAACAAATATTGATCACACAAATCATATCATCCCTGCTTAAAACTTTAAACAACCAGCCAATTTGGGGTGGGTTACAAAGACATTTATTTTAGCTAATAAAATACTTAACACTACACAGTGACCTTTAACAGAGACTACCTGCTTCATTCAGGGACTGTTCATTTGTGTAACAGTTCCTGAGAAATGCCACAAGATGGTGCTGTGTCCCATCAAAAAGCAAAACAGACACCCACAGTAAACCTTCAGGAGGATTCCTGTCAGCATCTGATACATGTGTTGTGCAGAACACTACAACATTTTACCTTATACTGTTAAATCCTTGTTTTTTATTAATACATGTAACAGCATTTCCATTCTCTGATTTATGGGTCTACAGTATTCCTTGTGTGTTCCTAGTTATTTCCCTTATATGACTATTAAAGTTTTGTAGCCTCTTTATTCAAATGAAAAATCAATGTGCCTTCTGGCTACACCACAAATGCATTCTGGGATAGTAGAAAAAATAAATAAAAAAACGCTCTGGGTTGTTTGCCCAGAGCAGAGTAGGCCTACCACTGCTGAAATTGTAGAGTACTTCATAACAGTTAAACATTACATAAGACATTTTATAATCTAAATCAGGTTATAATGATACTTGTATTTCTTTGAAGGCTACAATTAATAAATGATGTGCACTGGGTACTTGCACACTATTATTTCTGTAGTGAAGAGCGATGTGGCAGTTACCGAGGCTTCGTATCGCTTTGTATGTTAAAAGCAAACTCCTTTTATAGCTTCCCCTCGTTAACCCCTGCGTCTACTATGCCCTCTTCTGCCGTACATTAACACCAGTTATTGCCAGCGGAGCGGATGTTTTGGCCTATATTAAAAAGGAGTTATTTCAGATACTTCTGACTTTTTTAGAGACACACACGCCCGTATTAAAGGGCCCTCGCCCAGGTCAGGGAACCCGGAGACAAGGCAAGAGGCTTTGATTAACACCTTAGATGTCCCCTATTCACGGGCGTTTTAACCTCCTATACAGAAAAAGTACTGCCCGAGGGGAGCTTTTACAACCAAATGATTTTTGATCAACTCCGTTGAGTTGAGGGGAGGCTTGCTGTCAAAAATCGGTGCCCGCCGTGTTGCAACTCACCGAGCGGTTAAAGAAGAGTTGGAACTACCCCCCGTAGGGGTGTACCCCTCCCGTACGGCAAGGGTTTTGTTCCCTAACTCAAATTTGAGTTCAGGTATTTTTTATTTTTATTTGAAGCAAGAAGTCTAAAAAGCGAACAAGCTAAATTGAAATAAAATGACAAAAAAAATGCACTAAATCCCTAACAGAGTGAATGCTGAGATATGGAAGACCTTCAGGTACAAATGCCCCAAAAAACAAAAAAAGCTCGAGCTCTGGCTCTCAGTGAGTTACCCCTATATATTACATATACTGACTGGTTTCCTGGCCCAACACGAGCACAGGTATTTATTTATTTTATAAAGAAAAGCACAGCTAACAAAAGCAGTGTAAAAATATAATGCACTACACTCAAAACCAATCTGATTCTATGAGTTTCCCTCCGAGTACGGAGAGGTACGAGGTCCCCTAATCTGTCCCTAAGTGCCACACTCTGTACCGGATAGGCTCAATGAGTGTTCCCTCCCGATTGGAGGCCCTGACCCTCTGTGCTGTGAGCACGAGGAGTCTGGTCCTGCCCTAAAAAAAAAAAAAAAAAGAGAGAGGTCCGTTGACTTGCAAAGCTTCTCTTTTTATACATACATTGGTCAGTGCACTCCCCCCTGGCTTTGCAGGGGTTGTCTTTACCACTTAATGTGGCCTTATAGGGTAATATCATTTAATGCAGACACAGGTTAAGAGACGTGTGCAGGGAGGACTTTTTCATGTCACAACTTATACATTTCACAATAACCGTTCACAGTACAGAAGGACAGAACAGGAACTGGCGCTCCACTCATGACCTCTGCACGACCCTTTCCCCTGCAGCCTCACACTCTGTCAGGCAGTCACAAAGCAATCCACACATAAATGTCTAAATATGTTTCTAAGCAAAAATTATAGTAACACTAGCAGCATAGTTTTCAGCATGATTACATTTCTAAAGCAGTAATGCAGGTTTAACTTTTGTTCTACACAATCCATCTCCCTTCTCTGTCAGAGGCATTTACATACATACAGGATGTGCAGCAATGAGTCAACAGCTCGGCCATTTGCTCTCGCACCTCTACACACACTGGGTGTCATGTCTTATCACTTGAAAAAAATGTACTGCACTCTGGAACACATTTATCATATGCATAAATATAAATGTAAAACAGATAAATACGTTTAAGCACTCACACAGATTAATATATTCTTAGCTGTTTTTAGGTTAATACAGTCTATGCAGCAATATAGCTGTTAGCTGTTTTTGGATTTTCAACTGAACGCTTGTTCAACACAAGGCAAACAGGCAGAAGACATTTAGCAATATATACACTGGTCAAGCCTTAAATCACATCCAATTTACAAATAACCACTAAAGTAACACAACATATGAAGAAAGCAGTAAACTCACTTTATCATGCACAACCATAGGCTCTTGTCTCTGAATTGTGGGGACATGCTGCTTCATGCAGCTGCCAGACAGAACAAAGGACATGCGAGGGAGTTATAGAGTAGGCCTTGATTAGGAGTGAGTGAAGTCAGGTGAGTTTGCACCGTGAGTTTGGACCGTGATTAGGAATGAAGTCAGGTGAGTTTGGACCAAGACAAGACCAGATTTGTGTTAGACAGCCAGAGCTGTCTTCTCCTGTCTCACACATTCACTTTCTTGGGAGTCTGTGTAAAGGGGGCAGGGAGTTCAGGAATTGCTGCAAATTGAATTATAATTTCAGCCTGTTCTTCCCCAGTGTAGGGAAACTTGATCTATAACTACATGTATTAATAATACGTTCAAAACGGCAGGCATTACGGCACTCGGGGACAGCTTTGATATACCAGACGTAATAAGATACACAACAGAACTATATATTATATCCAAACAAGCCTTAGGGATAAAGTTGAAGATTATATATAAGATTTATAAAAAAAAAAAAAAACACTTAGCTGTCGGACATTTCCCTCTGGAAACAGCCGGTTGCCCCCAGAGTGGCGAGGACCTGTATTTGGACCGGGATGGCATGGTTCCGGCGCGTTGCCCTCTCTACTTGACCCAGTTCAGTACATAGATCCAAGAGCTCAGCTTTAGGGAATCTAAATCGGCATATTAGCCAGTCATCATCATGGTCCCTGAAGACTCTCTCCTGATTCTTCCATTAGCAGAGTCCTCCTGCAGGGCCAGCAGTGCCATCATTCAGCATAACGCACAGGTTCACCACAGTATGTTTACAATTTGTGATTGTTAACACCTTGCCAACACAGCATCAACTAGTGGTATCCCCCACCCCGAGATACAATTTGAAGACGAGAGAAAGTGTAATAGGCAAACACATTTTTCTTCATGCAGGTTTTGTCACAAACGGTATTGAAGTTCGGACTGATAACGAGGACATTAAGGGTAACGATTGCGCGACAGCTTAACGGCTGTATTTCCAGACTTTGACATTTGATGATATATGCACAGTTTTAAAGACAGATATTTAGTTATTTACACTGTGATCTGCCGTTATCTAATGGTAGGGTATTTGATGCTATCCTGTATTCCATGATTTGAGTTGGAGGTGTAACAATTATCACTCAGTACAAGCGCAAATAACACTGCTGGGTTTAATCTTCATGGTAACGTGGATGATATGTTGTAAAAAAATGTGCGTGAGGCATCAATACTTGAAAATATTACGAGTAATCGTTATTCCCATTTACTTTCTGCAGCCTGACTTTAGTTCACCACCTCACCATTTGCGTCGCCAATTCCTATTTTGTCTCCAAAATGTGCATACACATGGGTCAGAGTTTGCGTGGAGGACCACACAGTCAAGTTTGTTTTTTATAAATCACAACCTTTGCGTGGGAAGTGGCGTATGCACAGTTTCAGCCCCGTTTTGTGCGTACGCCACGTTTATAAATGAGACCCCTGGTCTTGACCAGTCTTATAAATGAAATCTCGAGTCCTCTTTATCCAAGACAGAGTAAAAACGCGGTCAAATCCAGGACAACCGAGACTTTCAAAAAGTGGTCTTGAGACCGGTCTCGAGTACTACAACGCTGGCTCACCCACAAGAACATTCACTCAGTATAACTATCTTACCAACTCCTCACAACCTTGTGGCATGTTAAACATATGTAGCCTCCTGATCATTGTTGTCTACACCTGGGCGTAATCATCCAACTCCTGCCACCCTTGTTGCAATACGAGAGTATACAGTCATGTTGTGTTATCTGGATGACTAAGTAGGCTTAGTGAATAGTGAAGAATGTCGTGATTATTCTGTAGCAGTACTGTAGCCAGAAAAGAGACACGTGCTGGGTGTGCCATATTTGTCAGATTAATGTGCAGCTCTGTAATCTTTCATTAGGCCTACATATTAACTCTCCACTCTGCTTAAACTGGAGGAAGTTACATTTGAAAAGAAACAACTATTGCAAGTCAACAACAGTAGCCCAAGCTTAGAAAAACATGTCATATTAAGACTATAAAAAAAAAAACGTATTCTGCGTCTACTTTTAGGTGTGCCAGCTGCCATGGTGGGTGGCACCAGCACACTCGTAGCTATGCCACTGTAGCTTTTAAACATAACACGTCTATAGTACACAGCCTGACAGAAATATGATTACATTTCCATTTTAAATGCCTACAGATGTATCGTTATGTATGTAAGTTAATCGGTGTGATCACATTTTGCCAAAGCTGACAGCCGTCTACACGCTGCATTCAGTGTAAACCCCTCAGACATAGCCTATGTTTTACTTAGACTTTTAAAATATAAACAGATCTCCAATTGTTAGGGTTGAATGATTAACAGAACCAAAATGCAGACAGACGCAGAGCTAGGAGTGTACTCAAGTGTACAGTCCAGGTTTCCAGGGGGGTAAGGCAAGTCCAGGTTTCCAGGTGGAGAACAGGTCAGGTGAATGCCGGGAAGGAGCGGGTCTGTCAGAGAGAGACAGTAGGCCAGCTTGTGGTGGGGTCTGGTGGTGGTGGTGGTTCTGGCAGGAGTGGAGCAGTAGCAGGAGTGAGGTTCCAATGGCAGCTGAGTCACAAGAGAAGGGATCAGGACAGGCAAACATACAAATAACTAAACAGATAGCAAAGGTTTGTGTGGAGCGAGACTAACTGTGGTCGTCTTGACTATGATCTGACGCAGAGTGAAGGAATGACCGCGTATGTGAAGCAGAGGTTGATTGTGGTAGATGAGAGGCAGCTGGAACCCTGACTCCCAAACACCGGACTACACTCCTGCAATTAGGACAGGCAAAGGGGGAGGGAGAGAGGAGAGGCAGAGAAGCTACCGAGGAGCAGCAGGCCTAACACCAATACACTTACTGAAGTTGTACAGTTGTTAAATTAACTGAAGACTGACAATGAAGGTGACTGTGTTGATGCCTTCCAACAATTGGCTACGGCAAACGTCCGTGTCTTTTCCAAAACCTTTCCGTTGTCAGTCTTATATTTGTCTCATGCCGTGGTTAAGTGAGTGACTGTCAGGGAAACAGCGAGGCTTGGACCCAAAAAATGCAGACTTGAGGAATTTAATGAACAAAAAGACTTACAAACAAAATGTGTCCAGAGGTAGGCAGGCACACACGAAAACAATCCAAAAGACATGACGTCAAGGAAGCGAGACGAGACAGCAAGACAAAGAAAGACAGCACAGAGACTAAATACACCAGGTAACGAGGTTGAAACAAGGGACAGGTGACACAAGGGCTCAGGAACAGGTGAGAAACACCTCAGGGCGGGGCAGACAATCAGGCCCCGTTTACACGTACATAGTTATTTTGAAAACCGGAGACAATTCCCTTCGTTTGTGCCCTTCGTTTACACCCAAACGGAGAATTTTAGTCTTTCTAAAAACTCCGGCCAGAGTGGATTTTTTTGAGATCTTCGTTTGCACGTTTGCATGTAAACTGAGACAAACGGATGTTTAGGCAGCCGAGAGAGAGAAAGAGGAAGTGATTCGTTGCTGCTGTTGCTATTTTCGGGATTCTGATTGGTGGACGTGGGCTTGAGCTTCGTGTTACACTGCCACCTACAGGATGGTCATGCTCTTTACGGCATTAACGGTATTTATACACGGGTACATGTAAACAAACACTTTTCTGAAAACTGACAGCTGTGCACAATGTTATTTTTTAAAACAAAGAGGTTGAAATGTCCATTTATGAAAGTAGCCACCCATGTGTAAACGTAGCATCAGACAGGTGGGAAAACACAAGGCAGGACGTAAAACAAGACACGACAGGGGAGAGTGAGAAACTACAAAATAAAACAGGAAAAACTACAACAGAAACTCACAATCGTGACAGTTAAACAACAAAAGTGCAATAAATACACCAGCACTTTTTGCACATCGCACTTTAATTATTACAATTACTATTTAAGATGTTTATTGTCTGTAATGTCATGTGTGTCCTTTTATGTCAAACGATGTTTGGTTGATCTGATGTTTATGTTTTTATGTTGATTTTATAATATTTTTTTTCTGTTACATGTTTGTGTTGTGAAGCAACAGATTGTAGCTCTATGCCTGAGACAAATTTCCCCTCAGGGACAATAAAGTCTATTCTATCTATCTACCTGCTTCATTCAGGACTTGTTGATTTGAGAGCAGCAGTTCTTAAGAAAAGTCACAAGATGGCGGTGTCGTCTCATGGAAAAGCAAACAGAAAGCCTGCAGAACACCACCTACTGGACAAGACACGACTCTCCTTACTAACATGTCATCTGAGCTGAATATTATAACTGCAGAGAATAGTGAGCATGGCCTCAAAAAGTAGAGGGAAGCCAGAAGCACTTAAGCAGTATTTATGAGGAACACATTACAAACAAAGCTGAGAAAATGATTAGTGACCCATCCCATCCATTACACAGCGAATTTGAACTCCTACCCTAAGGGAGGGGTTTTAGAGTACCAACAGCAAATAAAAACAGCTTTACAAAATTCTTCATCCCCAATGCTGTGAAGGTGGTAAATAACACTGGGAACAGTACTTAAGAATGGAACGTAGGGTGAGGCAGACATTCGGGCGGCAGGTTTTATGCACAGCAAGCATTTTTAGTAGGCTATATTTATCTATTTATTTACTTGTTTACTTTTGTAAATATAACCTTTGTAAAGTCACTTTTTATGAAATGTACTGTCTGTTTTGTCCGTCTTGCTGTTTTGGCTATGTAGTGTTTGTAATGTCCTGTCTCTCTTGTATTCTTGGTGAAACCAAAGAAAAATGTTCACATCTGTGGACAATAAAGTTTTTCGTATTCGTATTCAAGTCAGCAGCAGCTGGACTCTTCAGAATAACAAAAGGATTTACTGCCAGGTAAGTAACACGTACAAGGACTTTGCATTGGTGGATGGTACATACATAACATAAACATATTCCAACACATTCTCACTACCCACCGCCTCCGTATACATGACGAGTTGGGAATGAGAACGGGTTGCAAGGACTGGGTGATGATGATGATGATCATATATAATAATATGCTAAATGTACAGGGGTTACAACCCCCCCAATAATCAAAACTGGCCAGTGCATCCTCCCCCAAAAACCTATTATAATTTCCTTGACATATATAAAGACATTTGCACCATAACTTGCTGCATTAAAGGCACAAATTGTTTGCAGTTTGATATGCAAAATAATTGTATTTTGCTCAAAAGTGGAGCTCCCAACTCCACTTTGCATACGTATAAATATATGCAAGGCCGTAACTTTGCCCTTGCATATATGTATATGTTTCTTCTTATTAGCACAAAGTTCCTGAACGTTTTGCAACAGCTGCAGGTTTTTTTTCCAGCTGAAATATTCTTTGGTCTTGTTTTTTCTTCTTGTCTGTCTGCTGCCGGATGTTTGTCAGAGTGTGACCTCAAAGTGCTCCACGCTGCTGCAGCCTCATTTCATGACACATACATTCTGAGGTGTTGCCACGTAACGTTGTGGAGATAGCTGTGGCAACGAGAGATGCCCGATTATCTTGTGACACAACTTCTATCTATGTCATTTGGTTTCATATTGAATTTCACAGACATGCATCTTTCTCATCACATTGGTAGTCTACACTAAACATGACTACTCATTCAACCAGTTTGCAAATGACTGTCAACTCCCATTTTATAGCGATTTGGATATTAGGTACACGCAGGTGTGGAAAAGTGAATTATCAGGTTTGGGCTTGTGTGTCTTTGTTGTGTTAGCTTGTTTGTTATATGTTGGACACTGTTTTATAACTCAAGCGTTTACTATGAATGTCACAAGATAATCTGGGTTTGGTGTCTCTGTGGTTTACAGCGAGAGACCGTGGTAGAGACGCACACAATCGCCAGACGACGAGTGATACTTTGGTAAAAGAAAACGGCGGATTTGTTCATGTCTGTCTGTCGAGTCCGAGGCTAATGTCCCAGCCACCCATTCCTATCGTAATGTTTCACAAGGCACTGAATTGTTTTCTGCAGCCACGCCTGCAACACATATCGCCAGTTAATTCAAACACCAGTTAATCTGGAACACCGGATGTCGGATGTGAGGCAATTATCCTGGAAATGTACTGTCATCGATCCAGACTACATTTACAGCAATATGAAATGCAATTGATGGCTCTTCCATTCAACTTTAGTACAAATAATTTCAACTGAATTGAGGAGTGCATTGTCACTTTGCATATTAAATCATTAACATTATTTAAACAAAGAGCACAAAAAGCTTCCATACCTTGTTGTTGTGTTACGGCAGTTTAAGAGTAAAAAAAGCAAAGGAAAGAAGTAACTGAGCGATATATAAAAAATTCAACAAGACAATAAAATAAAACAGCTACACCTTTCACTGATGCAGATATGCACATGACGGATACCTTTAATACACACATGATGTTCTAGAAAAATACAAAGATGTATAAATATAATTGCACATTGTTACATTATTATCATAATTTCTTTTCTTACATTTAACAAAACCATCGTCTAATTGAGGCTAATAAGCTAATGCACATGCACATTCCTGTTTTGTTTGAAGGATTTTATTTCAGCAAACAAAGCTTCAGAAAGAAAGAAACAAAGACCCTCCTCACGTCACAAGACTACTAGATATGGAATCACAGCATCATTTGGCAACTTAACAGTGCAGCTGAGAAGCAGGCTGGTCAGCACACACAAGACAGCTGTGAGGATAACAGGGAGGAAAGAGTACAAGCCCACACAGAGCCTGTACGAGCAGGCAGTCAGACAACAAGCTGAAAGAATCCCTGCAGACTCTCTACACCCTCTCTTTCCTGAATATGAACTTCTGCCATCAGGGAGAAGAGTACGTGTGCCGAGATGTAAAACAAACAGACTTAAGTTATCGTTTATTCCAACATCTATCAAGCTGCTGAACTCAAACAGTAAATCTTAGCACAACAGAGCAAAAGTGCAATAAATACACCAGCACTTTTTGCACATCGCTCTTTAATTATTACAATTACTATTTAAGATGTTTATTGTCTGTAATGTCATGTGTGTCCTTTTATGTCAAACGATGTTTCGTTGATCTGATGTTTATGTTTTTATAATATTTTTTTTCTGTTACATGTTTGTGTTGTGAAGCAACAGATTGTAGCTCTATGCCTGAGACAAATTTCCCCTCAGGGACAATAAAGTCTATTCTATCTATCTACCTGCTTCATTCAGGACATGTTGATTTGAGAGCAGCAGTTCTTAAGAGAAGTCACAAGATGGCGCTGTCGTCTCATGGAAAAGCAAACAGAAAGCCTGCAGAACACCACCTATTGGACAAGACACGACTCTCCTTACTAACATGTCATCTGAGCTGAATATTATAACTGCAGAGAATAGTGAGCATGGCCTCAAAAAGTAGAGGGAAGCCAGAAGCACTTAAGCAGTATTTATGAGGAACACATTACAAACAAAGCTGAGAAAATGATTAGTGACCCATCCCATCCATTACACAGCGAATTTGAACTCCTACCCTAAGGGAGGTGTTTTAGAGTACCAACAGCAAATAAAAACAGCTTTACAAAATTCTTCGTCCCCAATGCTGTGAAGGTGGTAAATAACACTGGGAACAGTACTTAAGAATGGAACGTAGGGTGAGGCAGACATTCGGGCGGCAGGTTTTATGCACAGCAAGCATTTTTAGTAGGCTATATTTATCTATTTATTTACTTGTTTACTTTTGTAAATATAACCTTTGTAAAGTCACTTTTTATGAAATGTACTGTCTGTTTTGTCCGTCTTGCTGTTTTGGCTATGTAGTGTTTGTAATGTCCTGTCTCTCTTGTATTCTTGGTGAAACCAAAGAAAAATGTTCACATCTGTGGACAATAAAGTTTTTCGTATTCGTATTCAAGTCAGCAGCAGCTGGACTCTTCAGAATAACAAAAGGATTTACTGCCAGGTAAGTAACACGTACAAGGACTTTGCATTGGTGGATGGTACATACATAACATAAACATATTCCAACACATTCTCACTACCCACCGCCTCCGTATACATGACGAGTTGGGAATGAGAACGGGTTGCAAGGACTGGGTGATGATGATGATCATATATAATAATATGCTAAATGTACAGGGGTTACAACCCCCCCAATAATCAAAACTGGCCAGTGCATCCTCCCCCAAAAACCTATTATAATTTCCTTGACATATATAAAGACATTTGCACCATAACTTGCTGCATTAAAGGCACAAATTGTTTGCAGTTTGATATGCAAAATAATTGTATTTTGCTCAAAAGTGGAGCTCCCAACTCCACTTTGCATACGTATAAATATATGCAAGGCCGTAACTTTGCCCTTGCATATATGTATATGTTTCTTCTTATTAGCACAAAGTTCCTGAACGTTTTGCAACAGCTGCAGGTTTTTTTTCCAGCTGAAATATTCTTTGGTCTTGTTTTTTCTTCTTGTCTGTCTGCTGCCGGATGTTTGTCAGAGTGTGACCTCAAAGTGCTCCACGCTGCTGCAGCCTCATTTCATGACACATACATTCTGAGGTGTTGCCACGTAACGTTGTGGAGATAGCTGTGGCAACGAGAGATGCCCGATTATCTTGTGACACAACTTCTATCTATGTCATTTGGTTTCATATTGAATTTCACAGACATGCATCTTTCTCATCACATTGGTAGTCTACACTAAACATGACTACTCATTCAACCAGTTTGCAAATGACTGTCAACTCCCATTTTATAGCGATTTGGATATTAGGTACACGCAGGTGTGGAAAAGTGAATTATCAGGTTTGGGCTTGTGTGTCTTTGTTGTGTTAGCTTGTTTGTTATATGTTGGACACTGTTTTATAACTCAAGCGTTTACTATGAATGTCACAAGATAATCTGGGTTTGGTGTCTCTGTGGTTTACAGCGAGAGACCGTGGTAGAGACGCACACAACCGCCAGACGACGAGTGATACTTTGGTAAAAGAAAACGGCGGATTTGTTCATGTCTGTCTGTCGAGTCCGAGGCTAATGTCCCAGCCACCCATTCCTATCGTAATGTTTCACAAGGCACTGAATTGTTTTCTGCAGCCACGCCTGCAACACATATCGCCAGTTAATTCAAACACCAGTTAATCTGGAACACCGGATGTCGGATGTGAGGCAATTATCCTGGAAATGTACTGTCATCGATCCAGACTACATTTACAGCAATATGAAATGCAATTGATGGCTCTTCCATTCAACTTTAGTACAAATAATTTCAACTGAATTGAGGAGTGCATTGTCACTTTGCATATTAAATCATTAACATTATTTAAACAAAGAGCACAAAAAGCTTCCATACCTTGTTGTTGTGTTACAGCAGTTTAAGAGTAAAAAAAGCAAAGGAAAGAAGTAACTGAGTGATATATAAAAATTCAACAAGACAATAAAATAAAACAGCTACACCTTTCACTGATGCAGATATGCACATGACGGATACCTTTAATACACACATGATGTTCTAGAAAAATACAAAGATGTATAAATATAATTGCACATTGTTACATTATTATCATAATTTCTTTTCTTACATTTAACAAAACCATCGTCTAATTGAGGCTAATAAGCTAATGCACATGCACATTCCTGTTTTGTTTGAAGGATTTTATTTCAGCAAACAAAGCTTCAGAAAGAAAGAAACAAAGACCCTCCTCACGTCACAAGACTACTAGATATGGAATCACAGCATCATTTGGCAACTTAACAGTGCAGCTGAGAAGCAGGCTGGTCAGCACACACAAGACAGCTGTGAGGATAACAGGGAGGAAAGAGTACAAGCCCACACAGAGCCTGTACGAGCAGGCAGTCAGACAACAAGCTGAAAGAATCCCTGCAGACTCTCTACACCCTCTCTTTCCTGAATATGAACTTCTGCCATCAGGGAGAAGAGTACGTGTGCCGAGACGTAAAACAAACAGACTTAAGTTATCGTTTATTCCAACATCTATCAAGCTGCTGAACTCAAACAGTAAATCTTAGCACAACAGAGCAAAAGTGCAATAAGTACACCAGCACTTTTTGCACATCGCTCTTTAATTATTACAATTACTATTTAAGATGTTTATTGTCTGTAATGTCATGTGTGTCCTTTTATGTCAAACGATGTTTCGTTGATCTGATGTTTATGTTTTTATGTTGATTTTATAATATTTTTTTTCTGTTACATGTTTGTGTTGTGAAGCAACAGATTGTAGCTCTATGCCTGAGACAAATTTCCCCTCAGGGACAAAAAGTCTATTCTATCTATCTACCTGCTTCATTCAGGACTTGTTGATTTGAGAGCAGCAGTTCTTAAGAGAAAGTCACAAGATGGCGGTGTCGTCTCATGGAAAAGCAAACAGAAAGCCTGCAGAACACCACCTACTGGACAAGACACGACTCTCCTTACTAACATGTCATCTGAGCTGAATATTAGAGTCAGCAGCAGCTGGACTCTTCAGAATAACAAAAGGATTTACTGCCAGGTAAGTAAAACGTACAAGGACTTTGCATTGGTGGATGGTGCATATGTCACACAGTTGTCTGCGGTCCTTTATTACCAGCAAAACAAGGCGTTTCCACAGGATGGTTTCTTCAATAATTTATTTAAAATCAAACCAGTTACTTCTGCGCAGCAATAAAAAAGACCAAAAAAACCACAACTCTCCTTCAGCAGGTCACATCAGGGATTGTTTTTCTTTGTCCTCCTTTTACCTTCCCTGCACCTGTTTCACGTCCACCTTTAACAAGCACATCATTAGATCCTGTGGCCAATCATGAGCTGTGGGGGGGGTGGTGGTCCAGGCAATCACAGCTGCTTCTCATGATCCTAATTCTCAGGCCAACAAACAATTAGAAAAACACAGCAAATCCACAAACCCATGCAAATAATAACTCTTACAACATGCAACACATCTACTAATAAAACCAAATACAAAACACACTGCTAAAACTCAAACTGGCCAATTAACCAAAACATGCAACTTTGGGAACAAACTGAAAAGCTGTCTAAAGTCACATTCTGACACATACATAACATAAACATATTCCAACACATTCTCACTACCCACCGCCTCCGTATACATGACGAGTTGGGAATGAGAACGGGTTGCAAGGACTGGGTGATGATGATGATGATCATATATAATAATATGCTAAATGTACAGGGGTTACAACCCCTCCAATAATCAAAACTGGCCAGTGCATCCTCCCCCAAAAACCTATTATAATTTCCTTGACATATAAAGACATTTGCACCATAACTTGCTGCATTAAAGGCACAAATTGTTGCAGAATTGTTTTGCAGCTCAAAAGTGGAGAGCCCAACTCCACTTTGCATACATATACATAAGTTACGCCCTTGCATATATGTATATGTTTTAATAAATGATTTTCTTATGGGCACAAAGTTCCTAAAAGTGTTGCAACAGCTGCAGGTTTTTTTTTTCCAGTGTGCCCCCGGATGTTTGTCAGATTGTGACCTCAAAGCGCTCCACGCTGTTGCAGCCTCCTTTCTTCATCTTCTTATTCTTTTTAACCTCATGCACATCCTGCTGCTGACTTCCTGTTGGCGGTGAAGCTGCAGAAAACCAAACAAACAAACAAATGATTTTTTCCATCACCGTTAAAGTCCCCACAGAGGGATGTGGTTTCTGTCACAGCAAGTCAAACTCCACCTCCATCATCATGATGATGATTTTTACATCTATAAACTTAAGTTTATAACACAAAAACCACAATAGTGAAAGAAAGTGATGCCATATTTGATGAATAAAAGCAGAGGGTGAAGTGAGTGTCGTTTACTTTTTGTAAGTTTGATAAATTGGGAATTTGTTTGGGAATTTGACCACTAAAGTAATATATCAAGTTGTTCCTACATATTGTTAGAGGGGTTCTGTGTGCATGTGGCACAGAGGATATTTTGGTCAGGGTTAAAAGTCTGGAGACATAAAGTTTCAAGCAATCAAAACCCAAGAGGTCAGCCCTGAAACCAGTCCCCTCTGTCAGCTGGTTCTGAAGTTAACTAATACACTAACCCATCGATCTCAGACCTGCACTTCTTTCCAAAATCAGATCAAAGTCAAACAAATCATGAAACAAAGTAAGAAATAATATTTCTCAAACTAAAATCACAGTACAAATTAGAATGGTACTTACCACTAAAAAGAGATTATGAATTGGCAGAGTACCTCTCCACCGTCAGAGATACAAAGCAGAGACAGATTCTTACCAAGTACAGGCTCAGCGACCACAGCCTCGCCGTAGAGAAAGACCAGTACAGGTACAGGCTCAGTGACCACAGCCTCGCCATAGAGAAAGACCAGTACAGGTACAGACCAGTACAGGTACAGGCTCAGTGACCACAGCCTCGCTGTAGAGAAAGACCAGTACAGGTACAGACCAGTACAGGTACAGGCTCAGTGACCACAGCCTCGCCGTAGAGAAAGACCAGAACAGGTACAGGCTCATTGACCACAACCTCGCCGTAGAGAAAGACCAGTACAGGTACAGGCTCAGTGACTACAACCTCGCCATAGAGAAAGACCAGTACAGGTACAGGCTCAGTGACTACAACCTCGCCATAGAGAAAGGCTGGTACAAGTACAGGCTCAGTGACCACAGCCTCGCCGTAGAGAAAGGCTGGTACAAGTACAGGCTCAGTGACCACAGCCTCGCCGTAGAGAAAGACCAGTACAGGTACAGGCTCAGTGACCACAGCCTCGTTATAGAGAAAGACCAGTACAGGTACAGGCTCAGCGACCACAGCCTCGCCGTAGAGAAAGACCAGTACAGGTACAGACCAGTACAGGTACAGGCTCAGCGACCACAGCCTCGCCGTAGAGAAAGGCTGGTACAAGTACAGGCTCAGTGACCACAGCCTCGCCGTAGAGAAAGGCTGGTACAGGTACAGGCTCAGTGACCACAGCCTCGCCGTAGAGAAAGACTGGTACTAGTACAGGCTCAGTGACCACAGCCTCGCCGTAGAGAAAGGCCGCTACAAACAAGCATGGCTTCCAAGAGAGCAGCGGATCTGTGGTCACTGTATGACTGGCGAGGTTGAGACAGAGATGCACTTTCTCCTATACTGTCCAACGTTTGAACAGATAAGAAAAGAATATTTCTTTTAATTCTCAAACAAAATCCCAAATGTTAGCTCCCTTAAAGACTGTGATAAACTGGCCACCTGCTGGAGAAGGACTGACTGCTCCGCTGGCAGCTTGCCATGACATGAGGGACAGTGAGTCGGACCCCTTGCCACAATGCCCGACCTAATGTCTGTAATTAATCCAATGTATTGTAATGCGTAGACTGTCTATATGTGTGTGTGTGTGTGTGTGTGTGTGTGTGTGTGTGTGTGTGAGAGAGAGAAAGTGAGTTTTTCATGTTACATGTTGCTGTTTCCCTTAATGCTGTCAATGTTCTAAGTGTTACTGTGTTTGGCAACACTGCACCTACAGTCATGCTAATAAAGCAACCTTGAATTGAATTGAATTGAATTGAGACAACAGTAGAGAGTAGTATGTAGAGAGACAACAGTAGAGAGTAGTATGTAGAGAGACAACAGTAGAGAGTAGTATGTAGAGAGACAACAGTAGAGAGTAGTATGTAGAGAGACAACAGTAGAGAGTAGTATGTAGAGAGACAACAGTAGAGAGTAGTATGTAGAGAGACAACGGTAGAGAGTAGTATGTAGAGAGACAACAGTAGAGAGTAGTATGTAGTGAGACAAGAGTAGGGAGTAGTATGTAGTGAGACAAGAGTAGGGAGTAGTATGTAGAGAGACAACAGTAGAGAGTAGTATGCAGAGAGACAACAGTAGAGAGTAGTATGAAGAGAGACAACAGTAGAGAGTAGTATGAAGAGAGACAGCAGTAGAGAGGAGTATGAAGAGAGACAGCAGTAGAGAGTAGTATGTAGAGAGACAACAGTAGAGAGTAGTATGTAGAGAGACAACAGTAGAGAGTAGTATGTAGAGAGACAACAGTAGAGAGTAGTATGTAGAGAGACAGCAGTAGAGAGTAGTATGTAGAGAGACAACAGTAGAGAGTAGTATGTAGAGAGACAACAGTAGAGAGTAGTATGAAGAGAGACAGCAGTAGAGAGTAGTATGTAGAGAGACAGCGGTAGAGAGTAGTATGTAGAGAGACAACAGTAGAGAGTAGTATGAAGAGAGACAACAGTAAAGAGTAGTATGTAGAGAGACAACAGTAGAGAGTAGTATGTAGAGAGACAGCAGTAGAGAGTAGTATGTAGAGAGACAACAGTAGAGAGTAGTATGTAGAGAGACAACAGTAGAGAGTAGTATGTAGAGAGACAACAGTAGAGAGTAGTATGTAGAGAGACAACAGTAGAGAGTAGTATGTAGAGAGACAACAGTAGAGAGTAGTATGTAGAGAGACAACAGTAGAGAGTAGTATGTAGAGAGACAACAGTAGAGAGTAGTATGTAGAGAGACAACAGTAGAGAGTAGTATGTAGAGAGACAACAGTAGAGAGTAGTATGTAGAGAGACAACAGTAGAGAGTAGTATGTAGAGAGACAACAGTAGAGAGTAGTATGTAGAGAGACAACAGTAGAGAGTAGTATGTAGAGAGACAACAGTAGAGAGTAGTATGTAGAGAGACAACAGTAGAGAGTAGTATGTAGAGAGACAACAGTAGAGAGTAGTATGTAGAGAGACAACAGTAGAGAGTAGTATGTAGAGAGACAACAGTAGAGAGTAGTATGTAGAGAGACAGCAGTAGAGAGTAGTATGTAGAGAGACAACAGTAGAGAGTAGTATGTAGAGAGACAACAGTAGAGAGTAGTATGTAGAGAGACAGCAGTAGAGAGTAGTATGTAGAGAGACAGCAGTAGAGAGTAGTATGTAGAGAGACAACAGTAGAGAGTAGTATGAAGAGAGACAACAGTAGAGAGTAGTATGTAGAGAGACAGCAGTAGAGAGTAGTATGTAGAGAGACAACAGTAGAGAGTAGTATGTAGAGAGACAACAGTAGAGAGTAGTATGTAGAGAGACAACAGTAGAGAGTAGTATGTAGAGAGACAACAGTAGAGAGTAGTATGTAGAGAGACAACAGTAGAGAGTAGTATGTAGAGAGACAACAGTAGAGAGTAGTATGTAGAGAGACAACAGTAGAGAGTAGTATGTAGAGAGACAACAGTAGAGAGTAGTATGTAGAGAGACAACAGTAGAGAGTAGTATGTAGAGAGACAACAGTAGAGAGTAGTATGTAGAGAGACAACAGTAGAGAGTAGTATGTAGAGAGACAGCAGTAGAGAGTAGTATGTAGAGAGACAACAGTAGAGAGTAGTATGTAGAGAGACAACAGTAGAGAGTAGTATGTAGAGAGACAACAGTAGAGAGTAGTATGTAGAGAGACAACAGTAGAGAGTAGTATGTAGAGAGACAACAGTAGAGAGTAGTATGTAGAGAGACAACAGTAGAGAGTAGTATGTAGAGAGACAACAGTAGAGAGTAGTATGTAGAGAGACAACAGTAGAGAGTAGTATGTAGAGAGACAACGGTAGAGAGTAGTATGTAGAGAGACAACAGTAGAGAGTAGTATGTAGAGAGACAACAGTAGAGAGTAGTATGAAGAGAGACAACAGTAGAGAGTAGTATGAAGAGAGACAACAGTAGAGAGTAGTATGTAGAGAGACAACAGTAGAGAGTAGTATGTAGAGAGACAACAGTAGAGAGTAGTATGTAGAGAGACAACAGTAGAGAGTAGTATGTAGAGAGACAACAGTAGAGAGTAGTATGAAGAGAGACAGCAGTAGAGAGTAGTATGTAGAGAGACAACAGTAGAGAGTAGTATGTAGAGAGACAACAGTAGAGAGTAGTATGTAGAGAGACAACAGTAGAGAGTAGTATGTAGAGAGACAACAGTAGAGAGTAGTATGTAGAGAGACAGCAGTAGAGAGTAGTATGTAGAGAGACAACAGTAGAGAGTAGTATGTAGAGAGACAACAGTAGAGAGTAGTATGTAGAGAGACAGCAGTAGAGAGTAGTATGTAGAGAGACAACGGTAGAGAGTAGTTTGTAGAGAGACAACGGTAGAGAGTAGTATGTAGAGAGACAACAGTAGAGAGTAGTATGTAGTGAGACAAGAGTAGGGAGTAGTATGTAGAGAGACAACGGTAGAGAGTATTATGTAGAGAGACAACAGTAGAGAGTAATATGTAGAGAGACAACGGTAGAGACTAGTATAAAAGACCGAAATGCAGTGTAAGGAGGTTGGTTGGGGGGGTGGATGGGTCAAACAACACAGGTCTTTCACCCAGGAGAGCGGGGTTCATGTCATGTTCCTGAACCTAACTGTCCCGTTCTTGTGCCACATGTCAGTTGAACGTACGTCCCGACCCAGAGCGTCAAAAAGTGACACCAATGAAGACTTTTTGGGTCAATAACAAACGTCCAAAGGCACCTGACCAAACGTTGCCTTTTGATGCGGCGGGAGTGAGAATGTGTTGGTACAGTCACACCTGATGTGAACCTTACAGGAGAATGCATGAACTGAAATAGCTCTACTCCACACCTTCTCAAGTACGGCTGGACCAAAACATGCCCTGGTACGATACGCAGTGTTTACAATAATCAAATGAACTGGACTTTGGGGTCAAGTGTACTCAGGTCTGGCTAAAGTCCCGGATTAAAAATCCTTCTTTCTGCATTATTTTCCATTATATGTTTATACCTGCCTCCTACATTTTGTGTTTTCCTTCACATAAATAAATAAGTTTCCACCTTAATTTGGTGCATAAAAAATGCAAGAAACTGAAATGTTTATTGCTCAAAATTTCCTAAGGGAAGAATCCAAGATCCCTGCTTAATATGTGTGTCCCCAAAGGGCCATTCTGAGCCAGGAAAAAACCCTTAATATGATGCTGTTCACCACTTATTCTGAACATTTTAACATTTTTCTGGAAAATGGCACAGAGAGAGTGCCAAAGTACAAAGTCTTGGTTTCTGGCTGGTTCCTTATGAAAGAAAACAGCTGCTTCGTTCTGATATGTGAGATTGGTTTGTCTATTCATTGCACTCAACCTGTTGTTGTATTGTTAAAGTTACTCTATTCTACCACAATACAGTGTCAAAAGAAATACGTTTTTGTTTATTTGTTTTGAAAATGTTACTGCGGCGCCCGGGTGGCTCATCTGGTGGAGTACGGGCTCATGTGCAGAGACTTGGTTCGGTTCTGACCTGCGGCCCTTTGCTGCATGTCGTTCCTCCTCTCTCTCCCCTTTCGAGTCTGAGCTGTCCTGTCAATAATGGGGGCCCAAAAATGCCACATACACACAAACAAATAAAAAACAAGGAAATGATACTGAAGTAAATGTAGGTATAAGACCTGAAATCAGCGTACAGAAATAGTTTAAGCATGCAGCATTTTCAGATTAAGACACGTCTTAATCTGTGATATTCTGGTATTATTCAGGTTTTAGAAACATTCTTTACAGCGCATTCAGAATCTGCGTCTCAATCGGGGTTTGTGACAGTTTGCAGGGCTGCGGTAGAGATGCACGGCCTAAAGAAAAGAAGGAGAAACACAGCTACTTTTAGACATTATCAAAGACTCAGATATCAACAGGTTTCTGGATGTGAGGCGACCTTTTCTAGAAGCTGGCTGAAGGAATGAAAGAGAGACGGACGACACGCCGGAAACATCCCGTTACACACAACTGCACGTTAACAGGAATATTCACTTTCATTAGCTGTGGAAACAGCTTAGAGGAAGATTGTCTTTCTCAGAATATGAGCAAAAACTGGAAAAATATGTGCATGTAAACGTAGTTGATGTTAAGTATATAAGAAACTAATCTAACTAAAATAAATGAGTCACTGTTTACTGTGACTGTGCTCTGATTCATGCGATCGATTTAGTTACATTATTGGCTTTCTTTTACATTTTCAATCAGGTGAAGTGCAAATTTTATTTCATTTTCAGGAAACGTGATGTCTTCAGGCCTCTGAGCAGCTGTTTGTTTGTTTGGTTCAGGCAACATATTTATGAACAGGAACACTGAGGGTTTATATTTAGTCTGATCTGTTTTCTCACGCTGACACCTGATAATGCAGCTTCACCTCAGCACTGCCTGACCTCCATCTCCTCGCCCACACACACACACACACACACACACACACACACACACACACACACACACACACACACTCTTCCGGTCCCAGCAGGCTTTGAGGCAGAAACCGCCGCCGCCCCCGCTTGTGACGCAGGCGTCTCGGTGCAGCGAGCGACCACATCCTGTGGAAACAGAGAAGCAGAAGATTTTCCAGCCGCAGAAGCAGCCAAACACATGGCAGATGAAAACACCTCCACAGGACAGATAATGAAGATGTAAAAAGTCTACAGAGTGATGAACCAAAGAGATATTTATATGTTAACGTAACTAATATTAAAGTGTACGTTTCTCTCCTTTTTATGTATTTATTTCATCTCATTCATTTCCTTAATGCTTCTGTTTCTTAAAATAATCTGCCGTTTTATTGCTTTCAATCAACAAACGTTACGCCCCCATGTGACCTTTGACCTGCCTTATATTCAGTTTAATTGTTGAGTCCAATGAGTCGTCCTGAAGTCACTGTACAGTGATCTGTCTGACTACTGACAATGATTTAAAGGGTAACTTTGCTTTTTGTGTCTAAGTGACTGATATGAACAACAGTCGTTGAAGCTGGTCCAGTATTACAGTTTTATTTTCCAGTTGCTAAAACACAATTTTGCAAACTAGGCTGGTTTTATCAAAATACTTCACACAATTCACAAAACCACACTGCAAAATACCTCATATATCCTGCAAAATGAAGCACTGCAACCAAAACTACATCTAGCATTATCAAAATCAAACTTTTGCACCGCATGGCACCCACTTCATTCATATTACCAGATGTTTGTCTAACCAACGACACACTGCTGGGCGTCATGAGAAGCACGCTCATCTTTAGTATGCTTTGCCAGAATACTGAAATAGTTCAAATTGTAGAACATTCTTCAGATTGTTCACATGCACAGAAATAATTTCAGATACACACACACACACACACACACACACATTATCTCACCAAACAAGTCAGTGCAACATATGCACAGCAGATACGTATATTGTCATTGGACTGAACAAAAATATGCTCACAAAAAACAGTAAACGGATATAATATGTAAAGAGGTGCTCGCATGTGGTCTTTTCATAGTGCTTACTTCCTGATTGAAGTGGTAACCATTAACCATTGAGGTGATTGGCCAGGTGGTGCATATGTTGACCAATCAGCTCATGTATGATCATTCTGAATGGCTGTGTTTTGAAAACATTTGTGACTTTATGTCAGATTGTCGTGTCTTATGCAGAGAACCGTGTTCGGTGCATTTAAAAAGTGACATTTCAAATTGCAAAATGTGTGTAAAGCAGAACATGTGTTTAGACTTTTGGAGACTTGAGAAGAGGTTTTGCTCTCTGTATGTCAGTTTACATAACTGGGCTATGCATGTCATTTGAGTGTGTTAGCAATTGGAAACAAACTGTAAGAGAGAAACAAGATGCAATAAAACGTTAATGGACAATTGCACACCTTCATTTTCCGTCCACTTCCGTACACATAACGTTGTCAGACATTTAGAATAATAATCTCAGCCTGTCAGCGGGAAAAACAGAACTTTTAGTGGACGCTACCGCACCTGACCAAGCGTTGCAGCCCGGTCTGTGGCTGCCGGTTACAGCGTTCTCACTCAATACTGGAGCGGTTACAGAGATCGTTGTTCCCATCAGTCACTTAGACACAAATGCATGGGAAGACAGGGTCCAGGTTTACAAAAAACATAGTAGTTTCATTTTTTTTTTTTATTTAAAATATTCCATAACTCAACCCTGACACAACAGATTTAAAAAAATCTGAATATACAGTTTAAAGATTACATTTGGACACAGCTGTTATCACTGTCATGTAAAACCCCCTTTTACTTTCATGTATGTTATAAATGTATGAATGTTGACTGAAGTGTGGTGAGATGTCACTACGGACTCAAACCTTCTTCCATCGTTCCCGCTCCTCGCTCTGGAGGAACGGGTCAACTCTGTGTGCAGTCATCTGAAACAAGAGAAGAATCAGAGATCTAACTCAGATATTACTGGTAAAATATTGGAATCTGTAGATTAAGAAAATGCAACTCACTTAACTCTGTTATTATAGAATACAAGAATAAATCCCAGAGACAACTTTTTAATGGACGCTACAGAAAAGATGGGTTTTATTTCTCAGGGTGTTTAAACCAGGGATGCAACGAATCCAGGATT
>NW_027595498.1:0-47500 GCF_031162955.1 Sander vitreus | reverse complement strand
AGAGTGTGGTCTAGACCTACTCTATCTGTACAGTGTCCTGAGATAACTCCTGTTAGGATTTGACACTATAAATAATAAATAAATAAAAAATAAAAGGTGACTTTAACTTTTACCAAAGTCATTTTCTGGTACGATACGATACTTGTACTCTTACGCAAGTATTGCTTTCAGGTACTTCATACAAGACTGGTAAAAACAGGAAGTATGAATCAAAAACACAGCAGTCGTTCAGTCTGTTAACTCTTGTGTTGTCTTCCAGTCAGCCATCAACATGTTGGCCTTTTTTTTTTTTTTTTTTTTTTTTAAAATGTTTTGTCACTTTTTTCTACGCTTTTTTTTAATACACGGTCAATAAACCTAATTCATGAGTTGAAAAAGCAGAAATTATGAATTATTTTGACTAATAGTTAAGATCAGAAGATGTTGAGTGGATCACAGGTCACAGGTCACACGAAACACCGTTACATAAACTCACACAGGGAAGCAAACAATAACCTTCACTTACTCCAAAAAAAGAAGGAAATCTGACATTAACATAAACGTAACAAGAATTAATCTGCAGAACTGTGATCAACATAAACATTGACTCTGCATTTTTTTTATGATTTAGTATCTTTGGAGCTTCAAACACCTTTGCTATTATTTTCCTGACGTTTTCTTTCTGACGTTTGTCACTTTTGACATTTTTTATTTGATGTTTTTCTTTTATTTCTGAGTTTTTTCCGATTATCATTGTTTTGCCGTTTTGTGGGGTTTCTTTTTTCTTTGTTTTCTGTTGTTTTTTTCGACGTTTGCTGCCCCAAACTTCAATGGAAGTGATAATTAATTGAACTTGTGAAGAACGTTGTATCCATATAACGTACATGCATGCATATATGTTATTTTTGGGCAAATTAGTTGAACGCATACCCATATTTCTGACATGAAAAACTTTAAAAACGGGTAATTTTCTGTTAAGATACTTGTACTTTGACTCAAGTATTGTTTTCAAGTTCTTTATACAAGACTGGTTAAAAAGTATTAATCAAAAACACAGCAGTCATTCAGTCTGTTGTTTTCTCAACTGTCTTTATTTTAACAGCGTCACACAGGAAATATTACAGAGTTTTATAAAAAAGCAGAACAATCAGTCTGTTATATTTACATCAGCAGGACAGAAAGCAACATTCACAGACAGGATGATAAACTTCTCAAACAGAATAAAGAGGACATGTTTTACAGGACGCTGTCGTAAACAGATCAACAGCTGATGTGACTTACACAAGTTATTATACATGAAACGAGACGATGAGACAGTGATGAAAGCAGAAATGAAGCTGAGCGACGTTTCGTTCACTTGATCAGGAAGTCGTTGTGTGAATCCGTCTTCTTTTTCTGCTGAAGGTCTGCAGAGTTTCTACAAAATAAAACATGAAACCGTTTTTAATTAATGGGACCTGAAACAGCGTCAAGACATCCAGAGACACAGACGGAGATCTACGGACGACAGATGTCTTCAGTTTACATCTCTGAAGTTTGACTCGACTAAACTTGAACAGTTATCTGACCTGCAAATTGTACGTGACATTAAGGTTGTTCCGATGCCGATACCAGTATCAGAGAAGCCTCCGATACCAACTTAAATGCTGGTATTATATCGCAAAGTATGCAAGTCTATTCACCCATCGATAGCACGTAATTAACCCCTTAAAAATGACTTCAAAGTAGTTCCAAACGGATAAAACGGCGGTCGTTTAGCTCTCCGCTAGCTTATTAACAGACCAAAGCGTAAATCAGCGCTTCTTCCCATCTCCAAAACACACCAAACCACTAAAGCAACTGACAGATCTAAAATATAAAGTCAGTGAAGTTTGTGCACTGCGGCTTCAGACTGTGTGACTGTGAACAAGATAATCTTTGGAAGCGACACCAAACGTCACGTTAATGCCAGTAAGTTGAAGAAAATCTGACTGCAAAGATGTTTAAAGCTTTGAGTTAACCTTCATGTTTTCCTCGGGTCAAATTTGATCCGTTCTCAAAACTTCTATATCAGAAATATAGGTTTCTATTTAATCTAATCACTCAGAAAAGTAAGTAAAGTTGCAAGTACTCGATTACTACTTCCATTGAATGTTGGGTATTCAATTGTATAGCATTTGAAAAAGTTGAAATCATTTATTGTTTTTATTTACCCTTTATTTATTCAGGGGAGGTTCACTAAGAGGCGCCCTGATCACATTCACACATGGAAGATGCCCAGTACAACCACAGTCAGGTTAAGGGCCTTGCTCAAGGGCACCTCAGTGGTATTAATGAGGGAGGGACACTTTCCCCACCCAGATTTTATCCTGTTGGTCTGGGGATTGAACCGGTCACAAGGTCTCTTCTCTAACCTCTAGGCCACCACTACCCCGTTTAAAAACCTGACTAAACTTTGACATCCACACATCTGTGATTCTCCACCAACATAGGTTCCTCTAATATTAGTCAAAATCATTCATCATTTCACAATTAGATATAATCTCAATTAATCTCAATTGACATTTACTTTCAAAAATACGTGTAAAACTATTGGTCATAAGTTAGAGTAGAGTGTAGTATGTAGAGAGACAAGAGTAGGGAGTAGTATGAAGAGAGACAACAGTAGAGAGTAGTATGTAGAGAGACAGCAGTAGAGAGTAGTATGTAGAGAGACAGCGGTAGAGAGTAGTATGTAGAGAGACAACGGTAGGGAGTAGTATGAAGAGAGACAACAGTAGAGAGTAGTATGAAGAGAGACAACAGTAGAGAGTAGTATGAAGAGAGACAACAGTAGAGAGTAGTATGTAGAGAAACAACAGTAGAGAGACAGCAGTAGAGAGACAGCAGTAGAGAGTAATATGTAGAGAGACAAGAGTAGAGAGTAGTATGTAGAGAGACAACAGTAGAGAGTAGTATGTAGAGAAACAACGGTAGAGAGTAGTATGTAGAGAGACAACAGTAGAGAGTAGTATGTAGAGAGACAACGGTAGAGAGTAGTATGTAGAGAGACAACAGTAGAGAGTAGTATGTAGAGAGACAACAGTAGAGAGTAGTATGTAGAGAGACAACGGTAGAGAGTAGTATGTAGAGAGACAAGAGTAGGGAGTAGTCATTAAAATGCGTCATTAAAACTTACATGTTGTCACCCTCCCCACCATCTTTTCTTAAACCTAACTGTCCCGTTCTTGTGCTGCATGTCAGTTAAACATACGTCCCGACCCAGAGCGTCAAAAAGTGTCGCTTAGAGTCCCGACCAAGCGTGAATTAGTTGAAAGCGTCGTTGCGTATGACTGAGACGGTAAAGGAGACTCTTTGCGTCACTAAGAAACGCCAAAGGCACCTGACCAAGCGTCGCTTCATGGCGCACCGGGAGTGAGACTGTGTTGATCAGAAACACTTGATGGAGTTTTGTACTCACACTGACTGATCCACAGCCGCAGAGTCAACAGGACGTTGAAGGCGATGGTCTTGAGGAAGAGCAGCCTGAGGCCAAGGACGATCAGAGACACGAAGTTCACGTGCGGATCTGCAGACACAACATCATCACAAAGATTAAAACTGAACAGGTTTTTTTTTAAATAGTTTTAAAGCTGTTCAGTCAGATTAAATACAAACCTGGTTTCAGAATGTCCACACATGGTATGACAGATACATTTTCCGCTGAAAGATATCAGACAAAACAAGTGATTATTAGTTATGACAGTGAAAATTATCAGTCTTCAGCAGTCAAATGCGTAAAGTGCACTGATAGCCAAACCAGTGTCAGTATTTTCCAATACAGTTTTGGATTTACTCTTTTCCATTTGGGTTATTTTCCATAACCAGTTGCAATCTAGCCTGATTCTGTACTTTTATGATAAAATAATCAGACAGTTCACACTTACCTTCATCACATCTTTCTTCATCCACGTCATCAGATAACAAGGTCACCTGGTTGTAAAGTGAGTCGTCTGATATCCGGACAGCCGGTGTCTTGTTATTGAAAATATCCCCAAATTCAGACTCTGCTTTGTTGTTTCTGCTGAACCCAGTGGCCAGGCATGCCGTGGTATTTTTCGCTGACAGTTTGTAGTAGGACGGCTGGAGATCCTGATCTGAAAAACACAAAAGGATAACTCATAAACACACAGGAATAATGCTCAAACATTACTAACGTAGCTGAGTATCCAGTTCAGGAGAGGTTTTCGGCTCGCTTTGTTCGATGTGTGTGATTATGATTGAACAGATGAAGAAACAAGAGCAATCGTCACTCACAGACACACTGTGATTGAAACACACTCTAAAAAAGCTGCGATCTCTGTGCCACTGACAGACTCAGATATTATTCTAAGTGTCTGACAACATTATGAAAGGATCCCTACAGAGATAGACCTTTTAGTTAAAGAGTAAGATCCTTTTAGTTTAACATGAAACAGCCCCGAAATCACCATCACCAAACCCACCAGACTCCATGTAAATAATCAGTACTTTTAGCGTGTATAGAGCCAGCATATCTCCACCAGACTCCATGTAAATAATCAGGACTTTTAGTGTGTATAGAGCCAGCATATTTCCACCAGACTCCATGTAAATAATCAGGACTTTTAGTGTGTATCAGATACCAGATCCAGATCCAAATGTAATCCTGATGTTGTCGTTCACACAGAGATTTGTCCGGCAGCGAAAACTGACATTTAAAAAAGACTTCTACCTTTTCACTCATAATAATATGTAAACTGTTGTTAAATTGTGTTTGAATGAATCTACATAGTCAGATATATGTCTTGTCATAGAAGTAAAGCACGGAAGTAATGAAATGAATAATTCCAGTACAAATCAGCGGTTAAAAGGGTAACATCAGTGTTGTGGTCATTTTGGAAATTAATGTTTTAACACTACTAACTAACATGACCAAGTATTGCACACACAGCACTGAATAACGTTGTGTTGACATTTGTAAGAACGATATTAATAACAGTTAGGTGATTCTGCAACAACAGTACGTTCTCGAATTATGTTTTTAACTTATTTCGATCCCTGCTGCGTTGTGTTTCATGTTGTCTGTTTAAGTTTTAAATAATGCATAGATGTGTGAACACACTTACTTGACAATACAAACACTGTGATTCCAGATCCAAAGAAGATTTTGAAGTTGTTGTTATTCACACAGGAACTAATCCCGTTACAAAAACCTTCGCAGCACTTTTTCATTTGGATTGGAAGATGGAAGATTACAATTTATTTTAATAATAGTTTAATTTTAACTTAAGTATTAGTAGTATAGTATAGTATAGTAGTATTATTTGTGTCCCCTTTTAAAAAATAGCTCTTGAGAATGTTTATGTTTATTGTCCCGTCCCCCCCCCCAACTGTTAGATGAAATGTACGCCCGTGTCTTTTATTACTATTTTACATTTTTGGCTTCCTGTGTGTTGTGTGTTAGTATGTAATATATAGATATAATATTATATCGTGAACAGAATATCAGTGACTGAGATTTACGTTACAGCGATTCTTTTTGTTGTCGTCCATATCTACGTTTACATGCACGCTAATATTCCACTATTATTCTGATTTCCTTCTAAACTTAAAACATTAAAAGTACAAGTTTGAAAATGTTTACTTACTACAGGAACGTGTACACAAAGAAATCGTAATGATAATTATTAATAACCATGATTCTGAATGAACAACCTGATACAAATACTGTATATATATATATATATATATATATAAATGCACTTACGTGACGATACAATAACTGTGATTCCAGATCCAAACGTTAGTTTGTAGTTGTTACTATTCACACAGCAAACTAGCATCATTCAAAAACCACCAGAGAACCTTCATTATATGACACATGTTGTCACGTTTCCTAATACATTTAACATATCTACATATCATACCTATTCTGATTTATATCAAGATTCATATATATATATATGTTTTTTTTTTAATATTTTGTGTATTTTAATGTTTAGCATCTTTCCAAAAGCCGACAATTGAACCGTTTAAAGCAACCTTAAAGTGACTAATAAGCTGTTTAATGAACAGAGAGCGGACTCACTTGTTTCAATTGAAAGATGAATCCCTGATCCAAACAAGATCTTTTGGACTCCGGTCTGAGTCCCACATCACAGAGAGCTTTAACAACAACTACAATACTGTCCAGTTCTTACTTTACTGTCTGAATCGTTCATATCGCAGTCATGAATGTGATCATTTAATATCCAGATGTATACAGTTCTCATAAATGATCAGGGCTTTGAATTAACTTCAACACGGGTACTAGATTCTTAAGGTTACCAGCCAATCAGACTTTCCACTAGCCACGTTTGTTTGTTTTTTTCCTAACTAATGTTACTTTAATTTCAGCTTCTCTTGTTTGTTTTGTGCCGTTCGTTTTCTCCGTTTCAGCGTAGCTTGTAATCGATACTAAACGCTGACACGTAGCGGACGGTTGTAGGACACGTAGCGACGTAAGTGTTAAAGAGAAATGTAGGATTAGAACTACAAGCAGTGTTGCCAGATAAAGATTACGTTTCCAAGCCAAACACACACACAAAACCTCCCAAATTTCTGGGCAGAAAACAGACCAAGCTGTAAACATTTCTGCAGCCGGCTGATTCAAACAGACGCTAAAGTACATTTGTATTGTATTTGTATGTATTTAAATGATAATTCACTCATGAACATTAATTGGAGTTACATTTTACTTTAGTGTGACACAACATAGAACACTTTACGACCCAATATTTTTTTGGGAAAATACAGGATTTTGTTATTTAGCCTATTACGACATACATCTTTGACTTGATTTTGAAATGTCATCCCATATCCTATTTCCCATGATCGTTGGGAACTTATCAATAAACAAAACTGTAATTTCTCTCGATAAACTGAACATGTCAATGTTAATCCCTGCATCAACATTCACTGCTGATACTTTAACAATAAAACGTGCAGAGCAGCTTTTGTTGTTGAATATCTTTCATATTAATAAAGTTGTGTTGGAAATTGTTAATTAGCAAGTTATCACTAAGTGACTCAGTTATCTTCTGTTAAAAACATAAAATCTTACGGTTTTTGTATTTTCAGCTCAGTTCCTTTTCCGAAAATCAGCCTTCGAGTCCCGTCATTCACACAACCACACGCTACATCACATTACACATCGAGACCTCTTCACACAACTACTCATTTACACTTGTTACATATTTTCTACATGAAGGATTTCTACAGAAATAGTATTTAGTGACTGAGCAACAGCTTAGCTGGAGACTCATTAGTTTTCAGCTCAACTCAGATGCTTAAAGTCAAAGCTGATCATTTGTAAATAAAATAATAAAATAAATCTGAACGTAAAGTTTATTTACTATTGGTATTCAAATATGAAAACTATATTAGCATTTTATTTTCATTTATTTGTGAGAACAACATTCAAAGTGATTTTTAATCAGAATGTGAAATATGTAAAAACTGTAATTATTAATGAAACATTTAAGATGAAGACACTAAACTCTGAAAGCAAACTGCTTATTTTCCAATGAAGAAAATGATCTTTCAGTCTTAACTCGTCTTTAGAAACTCTTCTTTTTAAATGTCTTTCACTTGATTTCTGTGTGGATTTTGTAATAACTGTAATAAAGGGTTTTACATTGTTGCTGCCCTTTTTTGTGAAGATTTTCTCTTGTCCTGCAGTTTGACTTCTTTTATGTCGCTCTGTACAACCCTTTATATCTTGCTTTAGACAATTACTATTGAAAGAATGTTTCTTTGAGAATCTGTAGTAGTAACTAAAATAATACAATAATGTTTTTGTTTCATTCTTACTGGATTGTACGAAGAGTTTAGTTCCTTCCCCGAAGATGAGCTTGCGTGCAGCGTCATTCACACTGTGCATTAACTTGGCTCAAAAACCTCTGCGACTCTAAATGCTTAATGTTTAAACCTTTTTAAAGCTGGCTTATTTGATTGTAAATCAAATGGCTACAGCATTAATGGCAACTGGAGTCATCAATTTGACAATTATGATCATTTAACATTGTAAAACACGAATATTAGTGTTGAGAAACTTCCTTAAGTTGAATCTAAGAACAAATATCAGTATAGGAGAACAGGGTTGGTGGTCTCACTGCTTATTACAGCTACACTAGAGGCCACTGCGACCATTTATTTGATATTAAACAGTTGTCCTGTCATCCTGCTCATTTTGCACCGGTCACTTTGTGGAACATACGCAAAACATTAATGTGAGGCGATATTTTGTAATTTGTATTACCCTGCCATGGGGTTTGGTTGTCACAATGAGTGTCTTTGATGGTTAATTACTTCTTGGTATAATAAGTTGTGAAAATAAAAAGGACACCAATTTCAAGGCAATACATTAAGCTTTCATTTAATGTAGGAATATTAAAAGCTGTTTTATTTTAAGCTATTCTTACATGAGTAAAATGTGTGACAACCAACCCCAGTCTCCCCTATGCATTGAACATTTTATAACTTGCACTTGTACTACTTGTAGTAGTCTCACTACAGTGATTAGTTTCAGATATAAGTTTAAATTTAGTGTATAAAGAGACTTACTGGTGTGAACTGTCAGCTTTGTGCCAGATCCAAAAATGAGTTTGTCTGCTGCGTAATTCACACAGTGTCACACTTCAGCGCAAATACACTGAGGAACAAAATCCCTTCATCTGAAACATTTACAACTGCCTTTAAAAGTTGCAGTTACATTAAGGTAAAAAGTGAATAAAATACTTTACATTTAGTGCTAAAACTCTTCGTTTCGACCATCATCAGACCAATGCAAGCCTTAAATGTTGCCCATTGTTGTTTTTATATGAAATAGGGGTAGGATTTGTTTCAGCGTTACAAACAGATGCATAAAATTCCCGTTCCATGAACTCATTAAGTGGCTAAATGCATAATTTCCACGAAAAAATGAATACAAAAAACCATGATTCCTATCATTTACACAATTTTTCCTCACATCTTTACATGATAGTGTAATGAATACGTGTTGAATCAGTTCTGTTGGAGGAATTGTATATTTGTTGGTTATGTCTGAAAGTGAAAGGTGTGTATTTGTTAATGTTCACATATAATAAGTGCTGATGAACCCGTTGGAAATCATTTTTATCGTATTTTTCTACAAGACAATAAACAAAAAATGTCATAAAAGGTTCCTCCAACGATACAACTTCTTGTTCTATGCATATAATATATAATAGATGTTGTTCGGTTTGTCTCTTTGCCCTTCTTTTTTAGTAGGTCTATGTTACCTAAGGTGAAGTGGTCAAGTTTGCCAGAAAACATGAGGCATGGCTGCATTATTTGGTAGCGGATGAGTGCGTTTAGCACAACACAAACACATAAATATGTAAGATGAAAGACAAACACTGCAATCCTTCCTCTACTTTGATGAAGATCTGCTTAAATAAAGCGCTAATCCAATCCTGTCATGCAAATAACTGTAGCATGGGAATAATAATAGCTCTTTAGATGAGGTGCCACGTAATTACTGTGCCTGACCTCTCTGAGCAGTTACTGACTATCCACAATTATTATATTGTTCTCATAAGATTTAAAGAACAAAATGAACAAAAACTGATTTTACTCACTGCCATGGACGAAGAGTTTTATTCCTGATCCAAACTGGAGTTTTTCGTAACCGCTCGCAGTCACACAGTTCAGGAAGGCTGATCAATAACTCAGAACCTCCTTTACAAACTCTTATACTTCACATCATCATGTTTTTTACATATAATATCTTGTTCTACATTTGGGGTTTGTCTGAAGTCGCATCTCATAAAGACTTTGGTTTCAGAAACTTCACAACTACACTTTTTTTACGTTACATAAGTACTCCCAAAGTAAATCAACATACTTGTATTGTATTTTCCCACAAAATATTAAATAATAACATTATTTATCCCATGATATAACATCTTGTTGTCATAACAAGATTTAAAAGTATGTTTCTGTTTCTATATGTCTGTTTTTATAACTACTTTATTTGTTTATCTTCAGACATTTTTGGTTTTGCCCGTTATGGACGATCTTATATTTGTTAATGGGTACATATAATAAGTGCTGATAAACACGTTGGAGTCCCCAATGTAAATCATATTTGTAGCTAGACTAGCTTCATGAAATGCAATGAATCCAACGATACTTTCTTAAAACATTTTAAGTGTGGCCCTAGAGGCCTAATGGATAACGCACTGGCCTCCTAAACCAGGGACTGTGGGTTCATGTCCCATCTGGGGTGACTTAGAACAAAGTGGCACAGTGAAAGCATATAGATAGCATTTGATGTATTGAAACCATCATATTGGGTGGTAATGGCACAGTGGATATGACATATGCCTTTGGTGTGGGAGATCTGGGTTCAATTCCCACTGAGATACATCAACCAATGTGTCCCTGAGCAAGATGCTTAATCCATAGTTGCTCCAGAGGCATGCAACCTCTGATATATATAGCATTTTGTAAGTCGCTTTGGATAAAAGCGTAAGCTAAATGACATGTAATGTAATGTACGTGAACAAAAACTGATTTTACTCACTGCCATGGACGAAGAGTTTTATTCCTGATCCAAACTGGAGTTTTTGGTAACTGCTCGCAGTCACACAGTTCAGGAAGGCTGATCAATAACTCAGAACCTCCTTTACAAACTCTTATACTTCACAACTACATGTTTATTTCTATATTTTCTTTTTGTACATTTGTCGTTTTGCTTCAGAAGTATCTGATGAAAACTTTGGAGAAGTTGTATGCTGATGATTATATATATATTCTTTAAAAAGCAGTTTGTCCCGGATCATTCTGATGTCCTGCAAATTATGACGATACACAACTAAAATAAGTTTTGTGGGAAACAAGGAACAACAGCAGGAAAACTGAGCTCATAAACGGTACATTTAAATGGTTTAACCTCTCTGAATTGCATGCCAGATACTGTACAGATACTATTTTTAAGATTAGTGACTAAATTAATTAATATCACGGTTTTAAAACATTTAAATTTGAGAGTTTTAGTAAAAACAATCCACAAGATTATTGAGATTTTGTTGATTGTGGTATGACATTGCAGTGAAGAGAAAACTGTTTGAAACAATCTTTGCTAAAAGTTTAAGATAAATAAATGAGATTTGACTCACTGGGTTCGATAAGTAATTTGGTTCCTCTTCCAAAGAAGAGTTTTCTGATTCCAGAGTCAGTCACACAGTTCTCAGCTACGAGACAAAAACTCGAGCTCGAGCTTTGTGTTTTCTTTTTCTTCCTACGAGTTATCAATAATCAGATATGAGAAGTGCATTCTCTCTTATGTGTTGTTCTAATTACATGTAGTCATTTTCAATCAGAAGATGTTAGATTCTTTTTGTTTACAGCAGTGTTTTCCCGAGCTTTGTGGAAGACTTTGGTGCACTTATTTGGCGGGCGGTTTAGGGGTTCTCCCTCAAGAAAATGCAATTTCACATAATTTCGGGCCCTTATTATTAGAACTGAAACAGAAAAGAACAGTAAAAGAAACAGACATTTGCCTGATAAACGTCTAGTCAGGCAGCTACTGAATTGATTAAGTTAGACAATGTGCTTTTTAGTGAGTTTCTTTGCAACCTGGAAACATTATTACCATATCTGTCTTTGGGAAAGCTAGAGCAGATAGAAGAGAAAACCTACAACTACAATCATTAGATCTGAGGAAAGTCTTTTAGTTACTACATGCAGTTAAGGTGGTGTCCCCAAACAGCTCGGGCGCTGCACCTAAAAGTCTCACGAAAGATAAAGTTTAAAGAAAAACCTGCACAGCTAAAAAATGTCCAAACTTTGAGTTGTCACAGGTGTCCTCTTCACAGGGAAACAATGACTCATTCTGTTCATTAGGGTTGTGCAATTAATTAATATTGTAATCGCGATTACAATTTTGTCTCCTAAGTAATGGAGCAAAACGATTATTTAGCACGTTACGTTCTGCAAGACAACTTATTTTGTCTCGTGTTCTGAAGGTAAAGTATGAAGGGAAATGCCCCAGTTGAAGGTGTTTTTACTGTTAAGTTTAACTGTTTCATTGTTTGTTTTACTTCAATAAATGCAACATCTTTCTAAAAGTCAATGTGGAATCACATTAAATAATCCTGATTTCAATATTGACCAAAATAATCGTGATTATGACCATTATGATCCATAACTGAGCAGCCATATGGTTCATGAGATAAAATATTTACATTACTAAAGAGAAGTTTACTTTTCTGATAATCTTAAAGAAGGTATTTTTCTTACTGGTTTGCACGAACAGAGTCGTTCCGCTGCCAAAGAGAAGTTTTGCTCCAGCGAGATTCACACAACTACAACAGGATGAACAACATCTAAACCTCGACTTGGCTGGTTTTAAAGTCTACAACTTATAAAAACCTACATTTACCGCTGATAAAGAAGGGCTTTTAGAGATTACCTCTGACTATGAAGTCTATGAAATATAAAAACACAGGATGTTTTCTGTCTGTGGCAATTTGTCGTAATTCTTTCAGAACATCAGAGCTCAGGTTCAGAGCGGCCAAAACCTTAGTTCGTCAATAAATATTGATGCTCTAGCAAAAGTAGAGAGTGGGACTACATCGTACGAACCCGTTCATGAGGATGCGTTGAATTTCGTATCTAAAATATATATTACATGATGATTGTTGTCATCATTATTATGTCGCCACCTGAGTTTTATTAAAAGGATATTTTAGTTGTTGGGTTATTCCTTTTTGTCGGTTTGAATCTTAGCAGTCCAATTTTAACAAGAAAACTTTACAGCACGTTGCATGTGTTTACTTGCTGTTCTTTTAACCCTCTGAGGTCTAAGAGCACTTTCACATATCTTCTTAAATGTACCTTTTTAAGGTATTTGCATATAACTGACCCCCGTGTTTCTGAACATTTTGATATGAATATCAAAGTGATGCCCACATTTTTTCTAGAGCACTGTGTAAAAAGATAATATGATGCTAAAGCTGAAATGTTGATGTTGGCTTTTTGAAATCCCTCAAATCTCTTTTTGAAAACCAACCTTAACTTATGATGTGTTGTACGAATTGTTTCAGTGCTTGAAATGAGTTAACCAAAGTCTTTAGGTTCACAAAGTAGGGGTGATATATGATTACAATAGTAGATGTCTGAAATGAAATGTTGTAATATCGCTTTTTCAGTAGCAGTTTTGTCAAGCATAATTTGGACGCGCTGGGACGTCATTCGACCTCAGAGGGTTAAATGTTAGTATAATTTATATAATTTTATAATCTTACTTGTTTCTACAAGGAGAGTCGTTCCAATGCTGAAGAAGAGCTTAACTCCAGCATTCACACACTGGAAACAGACTTGGCAAAAACACCTGGGGCCTCATGTTTAAAAGACTGCGCAGCTTTCATACCAAAAGAAATGCAGACTCACAGACAATTGCATTTTTACTTCATAAGACTTGTGAGGACACTATCATGTTTCTACTCACTTCTCTCTAGTTTTTAGTTTGGTCCCTTTACCAAATATCAGGTTTTTAGTCTACAACTGCTGCTGATAAAAAAGGTCTTTTAGAGGAGTTCACACCTGTTTTCATCTGTTATTGTTTTAAATCATAGCCTACTGTTGATAACTGTTGATTTGTTGAGATAAAGAAAAATTATGATTTGTCTCGTCACAGTTATAATTCCCTTAAACAAAACCCTAATAATTACTACAGTTTGAATCTACGGCTCCAAAATGGATTAAAATCTTCATTCAAGACGTTTAGGGAATACATTTGCATGTTTTTATTCATAGCGTACAAACGAGAGTCGATCTCTTGTACAAACTAAGTTAAAGGAACTGCAGAATAAGAGAGCAGATACACCATTAATCTTCAGGTGAAGATATGAATAAAACAAACTTACGGGAATCTACTGTCAGTTTAGTGCCCGAACCGAAGAAGATCTTATAACCTCCAGATCCAGTCACACAGTGACAGCAACAACTACAGAAACACCGACAGCTCCTCTAAGAAATACATCCGTAAAATAACAGAGAAACTTCTGGCAGCTCATTACCAGAACATTGTCCCGTAATTAAAAACAGAAATGTTCTGTGTATCTACAGTAAAAACATTCATTATTACATATTATTTCAAAGTCTCTCATACAAAGCTGCTCAATTAGTAAACTTCTTAAAAAGAAATTGGTTCTTTAATTACTTTGGACGCTTGTTTCAATGTTTTTGCCACTTTTGACTCGAGTACACGTTTCACTTGACGTTTAAGACGCTTTTTTGAAGCCTTTGTGCTACCTTTGGATGAGTTTCTTATTAGGAAAGCTTAAGGATTGAGATTCAAAACATATGACCAAAATATTTGGTATCTATCAGAAATGTCTGTACAGGAATGTCTATTTCAGATATGAAGTTATTAAAGACGTGAACAGAGTTTAAACAACTGTGTTATTGTCTAACTAAAGGTCTTTGGTGTTTTTTGGACATTTAAGAGATAAATGCTAAATTTCGAGCGTAACGTTGGTTCCAACAACATTTGTTACAAATGAATTAAGTAACTTACTTGATTCAACCGTTAGTTTTGTGCCAGAACCGAAGAGGAGTTTGTCAGTTGAAAAGCCAGTCACACAATACAAAACCCAAATACATAAACCCTGAGGTCATTTCCTCATGACGCTACTCTACTTATATCAAAACGAGTCATAAGTAAAACACGTTTCTGTTGGACAGAAAAGATATTTTAGAAATTAAATATTACATCGGTGTCAATATAACTAAACTTCTCTAAGGGCCACACTGGAAATTAAGAATCACGTCCAGGGCCAGACATGTACATGCTTTTATTTAGTCAAAAAGTCAAACATCTTTGACTGTATTGTTGCATGTCTCATATAGTCTTTTCTTAAAGTTTGGTCTGCGTTTTTGACTCCTTTAAAGAAGGTTTTTATCACTTTTTCAGATGTTTTTGTCGCTTGTTTGACGTTTTTGTCTTTTTTTGCCACACTGGAAATTGAGAATCACATCAAGGGCCAGACATGTTTAATTTATTGCTTTTATTTAAGAGAAACGTCAAATCTCTTTGACTGTATTTTTGCATGTCTCATATAGTCTTCTCACTTACAGTTTGGTCGACATAAAGCCCTAAAAAAGTCAGCCAAAAAGTTCCTTAGTCATCATAGAGTTTAGTGAATCAAGCAAAACAACCTGTTTCACAGCCTGAATATTAAACCTCTCTGCTTTTGGGGGAATTTCTGAGTCTCAAAGTCACCAAATCTGCCAAATTATTCTTTGAATGTTGCGTATAATTGCAGTTTGAAAAACAAGTTTCCCGTCTTTTTAGTTTGGCGCACAACTAGGCGGGCTGAAATGTATTATGAAGCTGCTCGTGAACATTTCATAAACTGTAGAACCAGGTATAAAAAGCTGAGTTATATTAAATCAACCATTATTTCTTACAAATGAAGAAAACATCGTACCTGATCCAACTATAAGTTTGGTGCCAGAACCAAAGATGAGCTTTGCATTCGAATTTCCAGTCACACAATGACAAACACAACTACGTAAACCCCGAGATCAATGACAGACTTTTTCACAGGCCACTCTAATGGTAAGAGCCAGGTATCGTCTTTTTTTGGTCACTTACGTTATTTAGCAAAGAAACCAAGGGGTTGACGGGGAAAGTCTTATTTTTGCTGACCGCTGTTTAATGCTGTTCAATGCTGTTTTTAAAGATGACCTTTGGACACTGTTTGTTCTAAGGCTGCACAGTATATCGTTTCTTTATCATCATCGCGATATCAACTGGCGCAATAAACACATCGCAGAAGACACTCACGAGATTTGTTGTGTTAGTTGAAAGTAAATATTTATAATATTTATTTATTTATTTAAAATGTAACTCATTCTTTTAGTGCTGCTTCTATATACTATTCAATGTTTAATTTGTTCAGTTAAAGAAAGTCAGAAATGATTTCCCTTTCATTTGTTTTAAACTCAACCACCAGTTTGTTGTGTTTTGGCAGACTACTGGAAGCTAGCAGAAATCTGTTTATTTGTACGCTATTTTGTTATCAAGATATTCAACAACATTATCACATATGTAACTCATACGTGCAGCCCTAATTTGTACGCCTTTATACTTTTTTGTACGTGAAACACTTAAGGAGTTTGTTGGGTACACAGCCTCAAAAATAAATCTACAAAACCAAAATCATTGGTTCTGTGAGTCATAACAGCAGTTTAGTTTTCCCTACTCAGCTTCGCCCGGCTTTTAAAATGTGTTCAAATAGTTGCCTATGTTTATTTATAATGACTTCATTGGCTAAAAAGTAGTAGTAGTAGTCAAGAAATGCGTAAACAACAATGTCGATTTTTAGAAATGAAACAATAACACACAGCTGAAAATGTTGAGTGTAGAGATTACGTTCGATCAACCATCATTTCTCGCAAATTAATAAAATAACTTTGCGGTTAAACTTGATTTATCAGAGACAGATGTTTGGTTCCTAGTGTCACGTGAGAAACGGCGTAAATCCCAGAACCAAAAGATGAGTTTTGAGTTTCCATAGTTAGTCACACAATGAGAAACCTAGCTGCGAAACCCCGAGATCAGTGACAGAAACTTTCCTCAGGAAGACATTTAGATAGGCAAAATACTCCTTTAGCTTGAAAGGATTTCAATTTAAGGATGAGGACTGTTTGTTAGGGAACTTTACAACCATTAGGGCACATTTGAGAAACTTCCAAAGAAGTTTCTTATAATATACTAGCCCTGTGCATTGCCAGAAAAGTGGAAGTCAGTTCATATATTCCACTTGAAAGGATCACATATGCTCTATGAATATACATAACATCTCTCGGTTGGCGGCCTATATGGATACCTTGCCAAGCCATACAGCAGATCTAATTTGAGTTGATCTGCCACTGGTCTCCAGGACAAACTATAGTGCCTAAATACGTGGGTGTAGTTTTGATTTTATGTCTTTGTAAGTTTATGTATTTTTCACTAAACAAATATTTGAAAATAAGAACTGCTACATATGACTAAAACCATCAAAGTGGTACCATGAACGTGTATACAAAAGAACTCGAAAGGCAAGAAATGTCACATTTACGGGCGTGAACGGGAGTTTACAATCCTTGTTTCTGTCTAAACTAAAGTCGTTGGTGTAGAACCAGCTGGAAACTGTTAAATCAGAGTCATTATGTATCAAACATCAATGCTTAGAAAAGAATAAAGTAACTTACTCAATTCAACGTTCAGTTTTGTGCCAGAACCAAAGATGATCTTGTTGCCGAAACCATTCACACAGTAAGAATTCAATGACATAAAACATAAGATCAACTCTGAGGTGAGAAGAGTTTCTGAGGCATCAAAACCAAAACAGGCAACAAACCATCAGTTCAGAAGCAAAAGTGCTATATACTTTCAATTACTATTAGTTTGTAACGTAATTCATGAAGTCAGTTGCTCTGGTAAAGCTGGGTTAAAGTAATGGATTCTCTAATTACAATTATCTTTGTTTGAGTGATCTAATATCGATTAATAAAACCCAGAAATGTCTCTTTTAATATCTGCCTTTTCAACATGGAGGTATAAGTAAAAAGTCCTTTAAACTAACAGATTAGGGCTCAGTTCTTAATGTAAACATTAACCTGGTACATTATATAACATACAGTATATGAGGGTTTAAAGCAGAAGTTCTCTGAGAAAGAGATTTATATATATATATATATAAGATATATTAATTGGTTAATATATCTTTGTTATGATATAAGTTAATGAGGGTTAGGGTTAGGCTAACAACTTGTAACCCTAAACAAAGATCCCTATCTTTTTAGGAACGTCTTGAATCTTGAATCACTTCCAGATACTATTTGTAAAAGCCTTCTATGTTTTTTAAGCAGGACACTTTGAGAACTACAGTAAGTTCTGTACGTGATCTTGTAAATGTTTGTTGTGTTCGGATGTTTTTGTCGTTTTTTAAAAATAAATAAATAAATACGCTTAAAATCCTCAATATTGTTGTCACTTTTTTTACAGTTTTGGTCACTTTAATTGACTTTTCCCGTTTTATTTCTATATTTTTGTCGCTTTGTATGTAGAGTGTACTTAGTTTGTATTTTTACTGACAGACTATACATAACTGTATGGTTACAGGGTTCTGTTAAACATATTTTCCATAATCACATACAATTGTGAATAGAGCTTTATAAAGTAATGCTTAAAATAAAACAGATATGTAATACTGTAAGGTATGTAAGGCCGATGTAATACTCACTGCTTTCTACTGTTAGTTTGGTCCCTTTTCCAAAAATGAGTCTCCTGTCTCCTCCGGCAGTCACACAGATGATCTGATCTCAACAATAACTACATGGACTGTTTCTTTATCAAGATAGACTAATTGCAACCAAATAGACATTTCTATTTGCAAATTATGAAGTGAGATGAAACCATTACACTAAATAACATAATTTGATTCTTAATTCCTGCAGAAATTTGTAGAAAAATGACGTACAAATGTCAGACGTGAGAAATAAAGGAGTAAAAGAGGCTTAACAGTCTGCGTTATGCTTTTGTTTGTGTCTAATCACCATACTTTATCGCTCCTGTGTCTGAGAAATTAGAATTGTGTGGAGAATTAAGTTAAACCTGTTTGTTTGAGCTGGATGTCAGTACAACTCCAGATATTAGTTTGTTAACTTAAATCACCATAAACTTATAATATATCTAGTTTTACTTACTGGAGAGAACTGTGAGTTTAATGCCAGATCCAAAGATGAGTTTAGACGCTCCAGAGTATGTCACACTCTGAGAAATCTTAACACATAATCCCCGAGACGGACTCTATGAATTTTTGAAAAACCTTGGAGAGTCTACATAACTTTAAAGGGATAATCCATCCAATAAAGCAACTAATAAAATGGGGAATTGTGCAATCTATATCAGTATGTTATTAACTTGTGCAATAGGGCAATGTGTAATAACACTCGCCCTCTTAATACCTAAGAACCTAACACCTAATACTTACTTAATACCTAAGAACCTAACACCTAATACTTACTTAATACCTAAGAACGTAAGTACTTAATAGTAACTTAACACCTAATACTAACATAATAACTTACCTTAATACTAAATACTTACCTAATACCTAAAAACTGATTGTTGTCAACAACATTAATTGTTTGTTTGTTTGTTGTACTCTTTTACTATTATTTTTCCTATTGATTTATTGTGTGTATCGGAACTTAACATCAACCTGCCAAAGAGACTAAAGATGTAAATTAGTCACCAGCTATAATCTTGTATATTTACATAAATGTTCATTAATATGCACTGTCCCTACTTTAAGCAAACACATTTACAATCTCAATCTCAAAATGTACAAATCAAAGACAACTAGTATTTCCACTCTGAAATCTGTTGACATTGTACTATTTCCACTTGCCTAATGTCTTGTTTCATTGTATTGTAGGCTACGTATTAAAACAATCAAATGTAGTTGTGTTTTGTGAAATGTCATTAAAAAAAGCATCAACAGAAGTTTTGTGGAAAAAAGCGTAGAATGCAATCACAATAAATTAAGGATATTTTGTGCACCCCTGCAGTATGTTATACATCTTATCTATCGCTGCGTGTGTCTGGGTCAGTTTTTGTCAATAACACTTAAGACTCTCAATCGACACATTTCTAAATATTATATCATGAAAATATGAATCTTACCAGAGTCAACAGTCAGTCTGGTTCCACTGCTGAAATAAAGTTTGTTTGCTCCCTGATTATTCACACTGTGACTCTTGTTGTGACAGAAACTGCTGCTGTCAGTAAGGCAAGAAATCCTGGTCATTATTTATCATTTTATTTTTATTTTTTGCTTAAATGTTCCTTTTCACTCTCACTTTAAGTTATAACTGCAAAGAATCCCTAAAGGGGAAATACTGCAGTAGTAGAATGCACTTATTTTTATTTTTGTTTCTGTTTTAATCTAGACTATTTGTTAATATTTATAATATTATGTTTACTGTCTGTGTTCCTTTATACATTCTTCAGATAATTCCCCATTTCACATATCACCAATATTTCTTATGACTGTACTTTAAACTGTTTTGTGAATAAACTAAACGTATCTAAAACTGAACTATGCTGATGACTTAATACTATATTTGTCAATATGTTTAATTACATTTAAAGGAATATATGGGATATATGAATAATATCAGATTCCATTTGACATTTAGCTGTCACATGTATATAGACATACATGTCTTTGTCTTTGACTTGTGTCAATACCAAAAAATACCTTTGCATGAACATTCAACAAGCATAATTTGTCAACATTTCAATGTTTAATACTCACTGTTTTCTACATTTAGTTTAGTTCCTTCTCCAAAAAGGAGTTTAAACTGTCCTCCTCCAGCAGTCACACAGTGAGTCTCATCTAAACAATTACTGCACAGACTTATCATTAAGAAGCTACACTATTTTTTATAGTTTTTCTCCTAAAACATCAACAAATCTACCCAAAAATGTGCTTTTTATCTGCAATAATTTATAAAATGTTAGTGTTCTCCTAATGTGAGAGCCTTGTATCTGTCATGTCTTTGTTGTTGCAACAAATTTTGTTTTAGGTGCATTCTGATATTACTATTGTTAGAGCCATAATAAGTGTATTCATAATTAATAGTTAAAACATGGTCATTTGTATTTTTTGTGAATAAACTAAAGTTATCTAAAACTGAACTATGCTGATGACGTAATACTTTGTCAATATGTTTAATTACATGTAAAGGAATATATGGGATATATGAATAATATCAGATTCCATTTGACATTTAGCTGTCACATGTATATAGACATGCATGTTTTTACATTGACTTGTGTCAATACCAAAAAATACCTTTGCATGAACATTCAAAAAGCAGTTTGTCAACATTTCAATGTTTAATACTCACTGTTTTCTACATTTAGTTTAGTTCCTTCTCCAAAAAAGAGTTTAACGTTTCCTCCTCCAGCAGTCACACAGTGAGTCTCATCTAAACAATTACTGCACAGACTTATCATTAAGAAGCTACACTATTTTTTATAGTTTTTCTCCTAAAACATCAACAAATCTACCCAAAAATGTGCTTTTTATCTGCAATAATTTATAAAATGTTACAGTGTTCTCCTAACGTGAGAGCCTTGTATCTGTCATGTCTTTGTTGCAAACATTCTTGTTTTAGGTGCATTCTGATATTACTATTGTTGGAGCCATAATAAGTGAATTTATAGTTAATAGTTAAAACAATATAATTTCTATTTTATTATATTTACTTTTTTTATTATTAGAGAAAGTTAAAGTTTATATGTTTCTGTTGAGAGTCAACCACGGAGAATTTATTTCATGACGTAGTAAGTCTTGTATATTTTGAATGGGATGTGAGGATCTTCGCGAGGGCTTTTTTTCTTACAAAGGTGTCACAATCATCCAAAAGGCAACATAGGAAACAAGTGGACTCACCACAACAACTATCCAAAGCTAATTCATAGATTATATAACATCACCATTCAATGTATTTGAAAACTGTAGAAATAAGACTTTTATGTTCATGTTATGTGGCGTATGATGCGGCGTATGTTCTGTCTTTTGCAATTGATCTAATTACTTTTTCTAATGTTTGTATTTGAGTGTCCGATGGACATTTGAGTGACTACAATGCCAAATTACAAAAAGGAGATGATGTGTATAAAATACTACTAGTAGTACTTACTGGAGTCAACCGTCAGTTTAGTGCCAGAGCCAAAGATGAGTTTAGCACCTCCAGAGCTAGTCACACTCTAACAAATCACAGCACAGAAACCTAAAGACAAACTAGTGCTAGAGAGGAGAGACTGAATGTATTCAGTAGGTTATTTATATTATTTATTATTATTTACATGAACTCAAGATCTTCAGGGAATTCTACTTAACTGGAACGGGTATAAAACATTTAAACATAAAGGTACTAAAATATTTAAACGTGTGTATAAGAAAAGTCCTCTGATGAGATGTGTTAAAATGTAATTTTTAAAACGTCAATAAATGTAAGGTCCATTTAAAGTTTGGCATGTGTTCTTTTCTATTTGAATTGTCAATCACACTCTTAGACATATCTGTGTATTCATTTGTGTATTAATATCTGTGTATTAATAGTTTGTATGTCAGTATATTTTAACAGAAACTGTCCATAGAAGGTGATTCACAGTTGTATTTTTGTTTATTACATTTGGAATTGCATCATTTGTGCTCTGACTTCTGTCAGCCACATTGGATCGTCTCCACATTTCCACATCCCCACTTTTATTCCAAAGTTTGTCTTTTTCTACAACATTTTTTCTTTCAAAAGAGAAAATTCCGATGTTTGTGTTGTTGTCTTCGACATTTTTAAATTTTTTTTTTAAACGTTCTGTTTTATAACTGAAGCTACACCTCATTTACGTTTTTTGATTATGTGTCAAAAGTTATTTTATGTTATTTTATGTGTTATTTTAAGGATTTATTTCCTAGAGTGCAGACTCGCTCTAAATGTCATACATAAGCCATTACAAAAGGTAAAGCCCTGGTTGTTGAAGTTAGTACGTTCACATTTAATAAAAGTATTTTCTGTTAAACAGTGTGAATATATTGCATGTGTCTGTCCTGTCGAGGTTTTAGTCTGACTTAAGACTTCTGTTGCTTCCATTCCTCCAATAAAGTGATAAGTACTTTTGATTTATGTTCACAATTTTGAGAAACGTCAAATTCATTTTCTGATACAAACATGTTTAGGGAACTTTGTGTTGAGCTGCTTGAAGGCACAATATTATTATGCAGTCTGTCAAGAAACGATATTTACCTTTCACTATGAATAATACAAATATCTAATAGGGTGAGATATATTCAGTATAACGTATTGTCTTCCAACAGTCTTACGTTCACCATATGTGACTTAATAAAGAGCTAATATACACTAATAATTAAACATTAAAGTTTTATGATACTCACTGTCCTCGACAGATAGTTTGACTCCTTTCCCAAAAAGTATTTTCCAGGCTGCCGCCCCAGAGCCAGTCACACAATGTTTTTGCTCTGAACAATAACTAAACAGTGACTGATCGTCTGCAAACAGTCGTTTTATATTTGTGTTTTAGACATAATTGGCTGTTATTGGGTGTAAATGTGGTTAAATGTGCAACAAAAAGCATTTGAAGAGTCTTCGGTCTGCATGAACGTAGTTTACAATAACAGGGTACACCTAGGATTCTACAAGTTACATTTAAGGATAAAAATGTAATGGCAACTAAAAAGGAAAATCAGTATGGAGTTTAAGCCCGAGAAAAGACGTATTTACTGAATAACGTTTCCTGAATTAAAACATATTTGTGAAGTGTATGCACTCTAATAACATAAAATGAATAACATAAAATAAACATCTGCTGTGGAACTAAAACTACAAAATAAAGAGAATTTAAAATCAATAGTAATGAAGTATTGATACTCACCGGTTTCTACAGTTAGTTTGGTTCCTTCTCCAAAAATGAGTTTCAAGTTTCCTGATGTTGTCACACAGCTAATATGAGCTTAACAATAACTGCCTCAACTGCTTCTGCTTCAATTAACACTAATTACACAACTTAATACAAACTAATGTAAATGAATGATTAAGATGTAAAAGCAGTAAACACATTTTGCTCATCGGTTTTGTAATTTGCACATAACATCGCTTCACTTGGGAGAGTAAATCCTGTCTTGGTGTTAACAACTAACACGTTTGTCTTAATTTTATGTTTTAATAATGTGAGTTATTGATACTTACAGGTTTCTACAGTCAGTTTGATTCCTTCTCCAAACAGCAGTTTATAGTTTCCTGATCCAGTAGTCACACAGTGGATCTGACTTTGACAAGAACTGCTTCTACTTAAACCTGCTTGAATAACAACTAATGTAGCCAATCTACACAAATCAATAACTGTGATATAAATCAAGTCAAAGGTACAAAAGGGTTACACATTTGTTGTACTAAAAGAGTGATTCATCATAGTATGAGGAAGGCAAAGTAATTGAGTAAATTACTAACTTTCCTACAACGCTTTTGTCGCTTTGTATGATGTTTTTGTCACTTTCTACGAAGTTTTTGTCCCCTTTTTGCCCCTGTTCTTCCTCGATTTTTTATAAAGTATCGGCTCTGAGCCCATTTGGGCATGTTTTAACTGATCGGAGGTCGGCAGTGAGTTACTCCGATCGTTTGCATCAGCTGACCAGAATTTGCGGCTGAACGTAAACTCGAAGGTAGCTTGGCATTACTTATCAATGTGGCTAAAATGTCAGCAGTGTGGTGACAGTATTTTATATATCAATCAAGTTAGAGGTAAACAGAGTTACACATTTGTTTTACCAAAAGAGCAATTTATCAAAGTATTAAGAAGGCGAAGTTATCAAGTGAATTACTAAATGTTAAAAGAAAAGTTTGGCACAACTTGCTGCACTATAAATGTCTCTATTATATCCATACAGACATCCTAGATGTTACACACTAGAAGAAGCCTTCTAATCTTTGTTTTCTGATAAGGTATTGCAGGGTTTGTCTGTTTTGGGTATATGTGAAGTTTCAAATTAACATTTCAGCAACAACACCACCAACATCTACAAAATGAGATATTCAGAATTAGGTTTCGTTTGTGAGTTAATGTTGTTAACTTACTTGAGCCAACTGTCAGTTTTGTGCCTGAACCGAAGACGAGTTTACCGAAAGAGTCAGTCACACTGTGACGAACACAGCGACACAAACACACGGAGACAACAGCTAACAAGCAGCTGCTCTGTCTCTAAATCCAGCAGATTTTATAAAACGGTTTCCTTTAGGATTTTTTATGAAAATCGGCCACTGCTAATATTTAAGGCAAGTGCAGTAAAAAGGCTCAAACCTCACACATTTCACTGACTGTACAGAACAATAATCAACTGAGTTGCATCCATTTGTCTTTAAACCAATAACATATCCTTGCCATCCCAGATAATGTACATTAGTGATACTTTAACAACAAAAACATTTGATACTTCCTTCAAAAATCTAATTTAAAGCATCATTTTCACAGTCTTAATGCAGCAACAAACTTAATTGCATCATCTGCAAATTATTGAAGTTTTAGACACGAAATTTGGATTAAAGTGTTAAATTATTTGTTCTTCTTTTGAGTCATTGTTTATAAATTACAAACTTACTGGAGACATTAACTTTGTGATGGTTTTTAACTCTGGGCAAACGCCAGCATGGCGTACATAGAATATCCATTTTTCATTTGAAAGAGTTGTATTTTGAATACTCACTGCTCTCTACAGTTAGTTTCATCCCTTTTCCAAAAATGATCTTCCAGTTTCCAGACGTAGTCACACTGACAGTTTGATCTGAACAATAACTACATCAACCATTTCCCTGTGCACTTACAGGACTTACAGATCACAAAGCATAAGCTATTCTTCAAAAAATGACTATGGACTGAATGTTTTACACATTATATGTTTAAGAAATGACTTTCAGGCTCATAACGAAAGTTGTTGAAATGTTTTTGAAAGAGGGGAAAAGATGTAAGACTAAAACACTACGTGGCTTGTTAGATTGTGTTTGTTTATGTGATTCTGTTTTATAAATATAATATGAATAAAATGTTAGTAGATAGAGTTTTGTCTCAAGGAATAAGTGCTCATCCTTTAAGAAAATATCTGTTTGTGTTTTTCTTTTCTTCTTTTATAACGAACTGTTGATTGTTCGATATAAATAACAAATCTTCTCATAAAGACTAAATGTTTAACATTTAGGCCCTCTATACAGGCACCCGAATGCTTTGGAATAAGTATTTTAAACTTAAAACGCAAAATACTGACTTTTTAATACTTAAAACTATTCAACTTAATATTTTTGAGATGCATTTACTGATAATATTTGAGTTGGCTTGATTAGTAAACATCAAAAAACAAAGTACAAGTTAATGTTACTCCAAACATTTAAGCTCAAATAACCTCAGTCTGTTGAGTTTATAAACTCAAAAACATTGTGGCCTCCATTTCTTTTTAAGTAGTGTTTACTTTTTCGGGTTTACAGTGTGAAGATGTAATCAAATATTGTAAGTGAACAATGTGTTTTTACAATTACTATGTTAAACAAACGGTAACATTATTTGCACAAAACGCACAAGCACTTTGGTCATGTACTGTTTTCTATTCCTTTTCATCCATGTTTTATTACCTGTTTATATATGTTTTAATGTTTTGTGTGTTGCATGTTATGTTAAGGATGTCCCACATCTCTCACAGACTGTAAAACTAGTTTACCTACAGGTACCAATAAAGTAACCTAACCTAACCTAAATCTGTTTCTCTTTAGACTGTTTACTTGTTGAAAATGTCCTGCACACTATCCATAACGTATGCATAATGGACAGTGTGCAGGACTTTTTCCAACAAGTGTTACTGGTAACTTTTACCTTTTCCTACACACCTGCCCCAAAAAAGAAGTGTGCAAAAGCGTTTTTGAATCTTTAGACTGTTTAACATCTAAAAAACTGCAGAGATACTTTAAAAATGTAAATTTATACTCACTGGATTCAACAGACAACTGTGTTCCTTCACCGAAAACTAGTTGTCTGGCTCCAGTCTGAGTCACACAGTGTTTCTGCTCTCAACAATAACTTCACACCGATGAATATTATCACATCGTCTCTTAGATTAAAGTATCTGTTTGTTTGTTCTAGGTCTTACATTTTATAATAAAATCAAAACATTATTATTTAATGTCTCGAATATTAGATTCCCCCCTTAAAAGGCCCATTTTTTAAAATAAAAATATATGAGTTATAGCGAATCACTGTCTCAGGTAAACACGTTCTAGTTTGGTGATTTTCATACGTGTTAGATGAGCTCAACATTGACATATTACATTTAATTTATCATTTATAATACTAAACTTTGTGGTGAAACTTTTTGTTTGACATGTCTTTTTTCTTGCTTTATTTATTATTTTTAATATATACATTAAACATTTCGTGGGTTGTTTACATGTTTGTTTGTCTGTTGTTTTGTTTGGTTTTATTTTTTGTGGAGGATGTTTTAGTGTTTTCTCTTTAGTATAAGTGTAGGACCCTTTTAGGCGTCTTTCCTCTCCTGCATTGTAATTGCTTCTTTTTATACTTTATACTTTGTGCATGTAAACTAAACTAAGTCATGTAGAGTTATTTTATGGAAACAGCAGATTTGACAAAAAAAGATAAAATGATAATCTTAATACTCACTGTTCTCTACAGTTAGTTTAGTTCCTTCACCAAAAATGACTTTGTTGTTCCCAGAAAAAGTCACACAGTAGATGTGATCTGAACAATAACTACGTGACTTATTCCTTCATGAACAAACACTCATTACAGATGACAAAATACAGTACATTTGTATTTGGCTTGGTAATATTTAGACTTAGGCACTATAATTATTAAATGTGACATGTTGGCATTTTTTTTTCTTTGTATTGCCAACTCGCAGTTAAAGGGTAACTTCGTTGTATTTCATGACCTAGACCCTATTATCTCATGTGTTCGTGTCTAAGTGACTGATGGGAACAACAATCTTTGACATTGGTCCAGTATTAATTAGTTAGTGTCCACTAAAAGTTCTTTTTGCCGCTGACAGACTCAGATTATTATTCTTGTCCTTTCCATAAGTGTCTGACAACATTATGGAAAGGATCCCTACAGAGAGAGACCTTTTAGTTAAAGAGTAAGATCCTTTTAGTTTAACATGAAACAGCCCCGAAATCACCATCACCAAACCCACCAGACTCCATGTAAATAATCAGTACTTTTATCATCTTAAAACACACTTCATTAAAAGTGGACAGAAACTAAATTAAACTATCAAAAGCCGTCTTGGTTCATCTTTCCACTGTTCCAACAATCACCACTCTGGTTTGGTTGAAATAAACCCTTAATTCACCCATTTACATGTGGAGATATGCTGGCTCTATACACGCTAAAAGTCCTGATTATTTACATGGAGTCTGGTGGAAATATGCTGGCTCTATACACGCTAAAAGTCCTGATTATTTACATGGAGTCTGGTGGAAATATGCTGGCTCTATACACGCTAAAAGTCCTGATTATTTACATGGAGTCTGGTGGAAATATGCTGGCTCTATACACGCTAAAAGTCCTGATTATTTACATGGAGTCTGGTGAGTTTCGTGATGGTGATTTCGGGGCTGTTTCATGTTAAACTAAAAGGATCTTACTCTTTAACTAAAAGGTCTATCTCTGTAGGGATCCTTTCCATAATGTTGTCAGACACTTAGAATAATAATCTGAGTCTGTCAGCGGCAACAACAGACCTTTTAGTGGACGCTGACTGACGCTGATCATCTACCCGTTAACGTCAAGTTTAAAGTCCACTGTTTTAAAGAGTCTAACATTAACATTTAACTTCAGCTTTTGTGATCTTTGTTTACGTGAGAAAACATTTGGAGATGATGGAATTAAACTCTCAGGAGTTAAGAGAGATTTCTTTTTCAAAATAAAACAAATGTAACTGGACTTACTGGCTTCAACGTTGAGTCTGATCCCCGAACCAAAGATCAGTTTGTAAGTTCCAGTATTCACACAACACGAAACACCGTTACATAAACTCACACAGGGAAGCAAACAATAACCTTCACTTACTCCAAAAAAATAAGGAAATCTGACATTAACATAAACGTAACAATTATTTTCCTGACATTTTCTTTCTGACGTTTGTCGCTTTTGACATTTTTTATTTGACGTTTTATTTTTGCTTTTGTCCTTTTTATTTTTGAGTTTTTTCCGATTATCATTGTTTTGCCGTTTTGTGGGGTTTCTTTTTTGTTTGGTTTTTGTCGTTTTTTTCGACGTTTGCTGCCCCAAAACTCAATGGAAGTAATCATTAATTTTACCTGGGAAGAATGTTGTATCCATATAACGCACATCCATGCATCCATGTTATTTTTGGGCAATTTGGTTGAACGAAACCCATATTTCTTATATTAAAAACTTTAAAAACAGGTCAAATTTGACCTGATGACAACACAAGGGTTAAACATCTTTGCAGTCAGATTTTCTTCAACTTACTTGCATTAACGTGAAGTTTGGTGCCGCTTCCAAAGATTATCTTGTTCACAGTCACACAGTCTGAAGCCGCAGTGCACAAACTTCACTGACTTTATATTTTAGATTTCTATCAGTTACTCACAGGGTTCAATGTTTAGTCTGGTTCCTCTTCCAAAGATTATCTTTTGAGTCGTAGTCACACAACATGAAGCGTCGCAACATAAACTCTCTGAACCAAACTCCATTAAGAAAAACATCGTTTTAACATGTAACTGAATGATTAAATTCAGACACAAAACAAAGCTGAGTTAATGTTTCAACTAAATGTTTCCCTGGTCTCTAGATATTAATTGTTTGGATTTGACGTTTTGGTCGGTTTTTAGTCTTTTTTTGGGTCTTATATTTGTGTTTTTTGTGGCTTTTATGATACTAAACAAAGAGTTTTAGTGTTTAATCTTTAGATATGCTGATGATTCTGCTTTTTATCTTTTTAATCTTCTATTTTGATTTTGTGTGAACAACAAGAGTAAAGTTAGTTTTTAAAGATGTTCCATATAAATAACGTTTGTATATATTTCTACTCACAGGGTTCAATGTTTAGTCTGGTTCCTCTTCCAAAGATTATCTTAGTTCCTCCAGTATTCACACAACATGAAGCATAGTAACACAAACTCAGAGACAAACTCAACCAAACTCCATTCAGAAAAAACATCGTTTTAACATGTAACTGAATGATTAAATTCAGACACAAAACAAAGCTGAGTTAATGTTTCAACTAAATGTTTCCCTGGTCTCTAGATATTGATTATTTGGATTTGACGTTTTGATCACCTTTGGTCTTAAATTTGTCCTTTTTTGTGGCTTTTTTGTCACTTTTTTTGTTGTCCAAACAACTCAAGTAAAGTTAGTTTTAAAAGATGCTTCATATAAATAATGTTTATAATGTAAATCAGTTACTTACAGGCTTCAATGTTTAGTCTGGTTCCTCTTCCAAAGATCAGCTTATTTTGATTCATATTCACACAACATGAAGCATCGTAACACAAACTCTCTGAACCAAACTCCATTCAGAAAAACATAATTTTAACATTTAAAACTTCTGTCTGAATGAAATGTAAATGTCTATAGTTTCCTGTAAAGATACTAAACAAAGTGATCTAGTGGTTTAATCTTAATTAAGGAAATTATGGATCCTTTTTGTCACATTTCTTAAAGTTTTTACTTGTTGCTTCCAGCAGTTTGTTTGGATTTCTTGGTTATCTTTGACTTTTTGTTGCTTTTTTTCAAAGTTGTTGTAGCTTTTGTAAACCTTTTTTAGCTTTCAAGCTGAGCTTTTTAACTTTAAATAACATTTAAACCAGTTTTTTTTTCACCCCAGAATGAATATAAATCAACTTACTGTCATTAACATGAAGTTTGGTGCCGCTGCCAAAGATTATCTTATTCACACCTCCAGTATTCACACAACATGAAGCATCGTAACACAAACTCTCTCAAACCAAACTCCATTCAGAAAAACATAGTTTGAAACTTAATTATCTTGACTTTATTTTAAATATCTGCAGTTATGGATGTATTTATATCATAATGTTAAGGTTTTTTTTTTTTAATACTTTTTTGGCTTTAAAGCTTTGCTCTTTAACTTTTAAGGAACATTTCAACTTTAGATTTTCAACTGAATGTTATCACATCTGCACCTGAAGCAGAAACACAGAAAACACGAAATTCTGCAGATTTTCATTCTGGATCAACGCTTTTTTAAATAATCTGCAGATTATATTTTTGGGTTACTGGGTAATAATCTAAATCAGTTACTTACATGTTTCAATGTTTAGTCTGGTTCCTCCCCCAAAGAACAACTTATTCCCAACATTCACACAACATGAAGCATCGTAACACAAACTCACTGAACCAAACTCCATTCAGAAAAAAAACATCATTTTAACATTTGAGACTTTGTCGTCAACGTTTTTGTCACTTTTTTAACGTATCTTTATTTTTTGTTGGTTTTTTTTCAAAGTTTTTGGCGCTTTTTGTCAACTTTTTTAGCTTTTGAGGCGATCTTTTTAACACTAAATAACATTTAAACCAGTTTTTTCTTACATGTTTGATCTGAGTAAAGATACTAAACAAAGTGTTTTAGTGTTTAATCTTTAGATACGCTGATGATTCTGCTTTTTATCTTTTTAATCTTCTATTCTGATTTTGTGTGAACAACAAAAGTAAAAGTTAGTTTTTAAAGATGTTCCATATAAATAATGTTTGTTTATATTTCTACTCACAGGGTTCAATGTTTAGTCTGGTTCCTCTTCCAAAGATCATCTTATTGACATTTGCTCCAGTATTCACACAACATGAAGCATCGTAACACAAACTCAGAGACAAACTCAACCAAACTCCATTCAGAAAAACATCATTTTAACATTTAAAACTTCTGTCTGAATGAAATCATGAATGTCTAAAGTTTCCTGTAAAGATACTAAACAAAGTGTTTGAGTGTTTAATCTTAATTAAGGAAATTATAGATCGTTTTTCATAAAGTTTTTTACTTGTTGCTTCCAGCAGTTTGGTTGGATTTTATATGTTTATGTTTGACTTTTTGACACTTTTTTTTTTTAAATCAACTTTTTCGTAACCTTTTTAACACATTTTTATTTGTTGGACGGTTTTTTTAAGTTCTTTTTCGCTTTTTGTCAACTTTTTTAGCTTTCAAGCTGAGCTTTTTAACTTTAAATAACATTTAAACCAGTTTTTTTTCACTGCAGAATGAATATAAATCAACTTACTGTCATTAACATGAAGTTTGGTGCCGCTGCCAAAGATTATCTTAGTCACACCTCCAGTATTCACACAACATGAAGCATCGTAACACAAACTCAATCAACCAAACTCCATTCAGAAAAACATCATTTTAACATTTAAAACTTCTGTCTGAATGAAATCATGAATGTCTAAAGTTTCCTGTAAAGATACTAAACAAAGTGTTTGAGTGTTTAATCTTAATTAAGGAAATTATAGATCGTTTTTGTCATAAAGTTTTTACTTGTTGCTTCCAGCAGTTTGGTTGGATTTTATATGTTTATATTTGACATAGATCAGCTTTTTTGTAACTACGTTATTTGTTGACTTTAACGCTATAACTTTTTTTTAGCTTTCAAGCTGAGCTTTTTAACTTTAAATAACATTTAAACCAGTTTTTTTCACCCCAGAATGAATATAAATCAACTTACTGTCATTAACATGAAGTTTGGTGCCGCTGCCAAAGATTATCTTATTCACACCTCCAGTATTCACACAACATGAAGCATCGTAACACAAACTTACTCAACCAAACTCCATTCAGATATACATGTAAACATTTATAGCTTTTTGTCGCCAACGCTTTTTTATGTCACTTTAACGATATTTAGCTGAGTTTTTGTCAAAGTTTTTGGCGCAACTTTTTTAGCTTTCGAGGCTGATCTTTTTTAACATTTAAATAACATTTAAACCAGTTATCTTCACTGTCATTAACATGAAGTTTGGTGCCGCTGCCAAAGATTATCTTAGACTGCTACTCCAGTATTCACACAACATGAAGCATCGTAACACAAACTTACTCAACCAAACTCCATTCAGAAAAACATAATTTTAACATTTGAGACTTTGTCGTCAACGTTTTTGTCACTTTTTTAACGTATTTAAGTTTTTGTCGCTTTTTGTGAAAGTTTTTTTAGCTTTCGAGGCGATCTTTTTAACTCTGAATAACATTCAAACCAGTTTTTTCTGACATGTTTGATCTGAGAAAAGAGTACAGATCTAAACAGTTTTTAGTGAATCAGAAAGCTGATGATTCTGCTTTTTATCTTTTTAATCTTCTATCTGATTTTATGTGAACAACAAAAGTAAAGTTTTAAAGATGTTCCATATAAATAATGTTTGTATATATTTCTACTCACAAGGGTTCAATATTTAGTCTGGTTCCTCTTCCAAAGATCATCTTAAATCCACCTCCACTATTCACACAACATGAAGCATCGTAACACAAACTCACTCAACCAAACTCCATTCAGAAAAACATAGTTTTAACATTTGAGACTTTGTCGTCAACTGTTTTGTCACTTTTTTAACGTATTTTATTTTTTGTTGAGTTTTTTTCAAAGTTTTTGTCACTATTTATCAACTTTTTTAGCTTTCGAGGCGATCTTTTTAACTTTAAATAACATTTAAACCAGTTTTTTCTTACAGGGTTCAATGTTTGATCTCAATAAAGAGTAAAGATACTTAACAAAATGTTTTAGTGTTTAATCTTTAGATACGCTGATGATTCTGCTTTTTATCTTTTTAATCTTCTATTCTGATTTTGTGTGATCAACAAAAGTAAAGTTAGTTTTTAAAGATATAAATAATGTTTGTTTATTTTTCTACTCACAGGGTTCAATGTTTAGTCTGGTTCCTCTTCCAAAGATCATCTTAGACTGACCTCCAGTAGTCACACAACATGAAGCATCGTAACACAAACTCACTCAACCAAACTCCATTCAGAAAGAATGTTATTTTAGACATAAAGTTCCCAATCTTATTTAAAATATCTGCCTTTATGGATGTGTTTTATGATCATAATGTTTAACCATCATGAAGTAAAAATAAAGACAATTCTTCGTAAAATAGTTTTTCTACTTTTGTTTTGTTTGCTCACTGTTGTTTGTGAATAAAATGCATCAGAAAATATACGACAAAAACATCAAGAAAGCAACTATACTGTTGAAGAAATTGGAAGAAAAAATTGTCAAAAAAAATATCAGAAAGGCGACAAAAACTGAACCAAAAAAAACAACGTCAAACCAAACTTAAAAAAGCTACGTGACTATCTATAAGGAACCATTTGTGTTCGTTATTCTGATCTTATTCATCTGCATTTATAGATGGTTTTATATTTCAGACTGAAATGATAAAAACAAACCATTGCTGCTCCATATTAATAATATTGTAGATTTATATCAGTTTACTTACAGGGTTCAATGTTCAGTCTGGTTCCTCTTCCAAAGATTATCTTATTTCCACCTCCATCATTCACACAACGTGAAGCATCGTAACACAAACTCAGAGACAAACTCAACCAAACTTTGCTTAGAAAAATCTTCCTTTGTTTATAATTTTGTCCCAAACTTACTTTAATGCAGTTTTAGGCTTTTTATTTTAGATGTCAAATGTTTCCTCATCCTTCACAATACACACTCTGAGTGATGAACTGTTAAAAGGCTTTCAGATGAAACTAAAAACTTCAGATTCGCTGTTTTGAATTACTTATTAATAACACAACATGATGCATCATGACACAGACTCACTGACCAACTGCACCAAACTATATTTAGGAGGAAAAAAAGCATTTTTGATATTTTTGTCGCTTTTCTCGACGTTTTTGTCGCAGGTTTTTTGTTATAAAAACAGGCCGCTATTTTGGTACCAAAAGATTATCAATGTATATCCAAAGTAAATTATTTCTACTCACAGGGTTCAATGTTAAGTCTGGTTCCTCTTCCAAAGATTATCTTTGTTCCAGTATTCACACAACATGAAGCATCGTAACATAAACTCACTCAACCAAACTCCATTCAGAAAAACATCGTTTTAAGGTTTAAGACTTCTGCTGTCACAGTTAGATTCCAGTTACATAAATACAAAGCTGATGTTAGCAAATGTTTCAAATCTTTATTAATGTTTTACATGGTCTCTAGATATTGATCAGTTGGGTAGGACGTTTTTGTCGGGGGTTTTTTACACTTTTTTGTGTTTTTTTGTGACACAAGTAAAGTTATTTTTTAAAGATGCGTCATATAAATAATGTTAAGGATGTAAATCAGTTACTCACAGGGTTCAATGTTTAGTCTGGTTCCTCTTCCAAAGATTATCTTTTGATTCGCATTCACACAACATGAAGCATCGTAACACAAACTCAGAGAGACAAACTGAACCAAACTCCATTAAGAAATCATAGTTTTTAACATTTGTGTCTTTTGTCTGACTTTAGTAAGATCTGAACATTCAATTTATACTAGAAATAAAAATGTACATTTTGTACAGTAGAGAGACAGATTGTTTTTTTATGTCATTTACACGACCAAACAACGTTTTTGTCGCTTTGTCCAACTTTTTCCGGGTTTTTAGTTATTAGTTGGTTCTTAGTTTTTAGTATTTTTAAGTATTTATTTATTTTTGGGTATAATCTTTGACTATGTATTGTTGTATTTTGAGTCTAAATGTGCCTGACCACAAATGAAGTTATTTTGATTACAGTTTTTAGCTAACTTTAAACATCTAAAGCATCATAACACAAACTGAACCAAACTCCATTTTAAAAAAAGATCATTTTTAGTTTAAGTTTTGTCAAATCTTTCCAAGATTTTGTAGCTTTTTTCAATATCATTTTCTTTATATATATATATATATATATAGTGTTCATGATGTACTTACAGGGTTCAACATTTAGTCTGGTTCCTCTTCCAAAGATCATCTTTTGATTGTTATTCACACAACATGAAGCATCGTAACAATAACCAGAGACAAACTGAACCAAACTCCATGCAGAAAAATGTCGCTTTTTGAACCTTTTTGTAACTTTTTCTGAAATTTTTGTCGCTTTTCGAAGGTTTTTGATGCTTTTTAAAAGAACTTTTTGTCTCTTTTTTTATTTTTTTGTCTCTTTTTCAATGTTTTTAGCTCTTTAACTTTAAACCAGCATTCTTTCTTTGATTTTCTTTTATCTTCCTGTCTGGTTTGTTTGTTTTCCAGTAAAATATGGGTTTATAGTTAGTATATATAGTATATAGTTTGTTTTTAAAGAAGCTTCTATGTGAATATTATATTTATGATTTACTCACAGGATTCAACGTTTAGTCTGGTTCCTCTTCCAAATATCATCTTATCCACAGCTCCAGTATTCACACAACATGAAGCGTTGTAACACAAACTCAACTCAACCAAACTCCATTAAGAAAAACATAGTTTTAACATTAGAGACATTGTCGCTTTTTTGACTTTTTTTGTCCCTTTTTATTTACATTATTTGTCAATTGTTGGTTTTTTGAAAGTTGTTGTCGCTTTTGTAAACTTTTAAAGCTTTCAAGCTGAGCTTTTTAACTTTAAATAACATTTAAACCAGTTTTTTTTCACCCCAGAATGAATATAAATCAACTTACTGTCATTAACATGAAGTTTGGTGCCGCTACCAAAGATAATCTTGTATTGACTTGTAGTCACACAACATGAAGCATCGTAACACAAACTCAGAGACAAACTGAACCAAACTTCATGCAGAAAAGTGTCCCTTTTTGACCGTTTTTTGTCGCTTTTTTCCCGGTTTGTTGTCGGTTTTATTGTCACATTTTTGCCTCTTTCTTCACCTTTTAGTGTCGTTATTTTTGTCGTTTTTGTCGCATGAATCATTTCCATCACTATCACCATCTTTTTATTTCTCTTTTCTTATCTGCTGCTCTGGTTTTATAAATATTCAGTCAAACTAAATTGTAACGTTTGTTGTTAAAGATGTTTCATATAAATATATATTTCTACTCACAGGGTTCAATGTTTAGTCTGGTTCCTCTTCCAAAGATTATCTTATATCCTCCAGTATTCACACAACATGAAGCATCATAACACAAACAAACTCTCTCAACCAAACTCCATTCAGAAAAACATCGTTTTAACATTAAACTGAATGATTAAATTCAGACACAAAACAAAGCTGAGTTAATGTTTCAACTAAATGTTTCCCTGGTCTCTAGATATTGATTGTTTGGATTTGACGTTTTGGTCACTTGGTTGGTTTGATATTTGTCTTTTTTGTGGCTTTTTTGTCACTTTTTTTTGGTCTAAACAACACAAAGTTAGTTTTTAAAGATGCTTCAGATAAATAATGTTTATAATGTAAATCAGTTACTCACAGGGTTCAATGGTTAGTCTGGTTCCTCTTCCAAAGATTATCTTAGTTGCTCCTCCAGCATTCACACAACATGAAGCATCGTAACGCAAACTCATTTTTTAACATTAGAGACTTTAGCGTGAAAACAATAAGATGTTATTTATATATTAAATGTATATTAGAAATAAAAATATAAATAGTGTACGGTTCAGTAGACACAGATTGGTTTTTATCACATATATACATTATATTTACAGATGCACAATTCTGTAAAATTAGCTTTTTTGACTTTTGACGGGTTTTTTTCGTATTATTGTTGCTTTTTTATAGGGGGTTTTTTGTTTGGCTTGCTTTTTATTCTAATTTTTGTTGTTTTTTTTATTAATTTTGTTGTTTTCTTGTCGCTTTTGCAGATTTTCCATCTAGATCAACACTAAAAACTTAATAAAAAAAATCTGCAGGTTATATTTTTGGGTCTAAATCAGTTACTTACAGGGTTCAACGTTTAGTCTGGTTCCTCTTCCAAAGATTATCTTATTTTGAGCACCAGCATTCACACAACATGAAGCATCGTAACATAAACTCTCTCAACCAAACTCCAGTCAGAAAAACATCGTTTTTAAGATTAAGACTTTTGCTGGTACAATTAGATTCCAGTTACATAGATACAAACTATTTATATTCAGAGCTAAATGTCCTTTTTCAGTTTGTTTTATTACTAAATGTTTCCCTGGTCTCTAGATATTGATCAGTTGGGTAGGACGTTTTTTTGTTTACACTTTTTTTGTCATTTTTTTGTCTGTTTCTTTGTGAAAAACACAAGTAAAGTTAGTTTTTAAAGATGATTCATATAAATAATGTTAATGATGTAAATCAGTTACTCACAGGGTTCAATAGTTAGTCTGGTTCCTCTTCCAAAGATTATCTTTTGATTCCAGTCATTCACACAACATGAAGCATCGTAACACAAACTCAGAGAGACAAACTCAACCAAACTCCATTAAGAAAATCATAGTTTTTAACATTTGTGTCTTTTGTCTGACTTTTAGTAAGATCTGAACATTGATTTATACTGAAATAAACATGTATTTTTTGTCAGTAGATAGACTTTGTTTTTTTATGTCATTTACGACCAAACGTTTTTTGTCAGCTTGTCCAATTTTTTCCGGGTTTTTAGTTATAGTTGTTTCTTAGTTTTTAGTATTTTTTAAGTATTTATTTATTTTTGGGTATCATCTTTGACTATGTATTGCTGTATTTTTAGTCTGATGTCCCTGACCACAAATGAGTTATTTTGATTACGTTTTTAGCTAACTTTAAACATCTGAGCATCATAACACAAACTGATCAAACTCCATTTTAAAAAGATCATTTTTAGTTTGTTTGTCAAATTTTCCAGATGCATTATCATATTATTATATTTATATATATATATATGTATCAGTTACTTACAGGGTTCAATGTTTAGTCTGGTTCCTCTTCCAAAGATCATCTTTTGATTTCCGTTATTCACACAACATGAAGCATCGTAACACAAACTCAGAGACAAACTGAACCAAACTCCATGCAGAAAAATGTCGCTTTTTGAACATTTTATGAAACTGTTTTTTGTTCTGACACATATCAAAGCTGTTTTGATGTTTTCTAAACTAAACTGTTTCTCTGATCTTTATATATTGTTTGTCTTTTTGATTTAACGTTTATTTTGTTCTACTTTTAGATTTGTCTTTTTTTGAGTCTCATATTTGTCGTTTTTTTTGTTGTCCAAACTAGCATATAGTAAAGTTTGTTTTTAAAGATGCTTCATATAGTAATATTATATATATGATTTACTCACAGGGTTCAATGTTTAGTCTGGTTCCTCTTCCAAAGATTATCTTTTGAACTCCATCATTCACACAACATGAAGCATCATAACATAAACTCAACCAAACTCCATTCAGAAAAACATAGTTTTAACATTTGATGACATTGTTGCATTTCTTGAGCTTTTCATTGTCGCTTTATTTATTTACATTATTTGTCAATTGTTGTCTTTTTTGAGTTGTTGTCGCTTTTTGTAAACTTTTTATAGCTTTCAATCTGAGCTTTTTGTAACGTTTAAATAACATTTAATCAGTTTTTATATCAAATACATGATATGAATATAAATCAATTTACTTACAGGGTTCAATATTTAGTCTGGTTCCTCTTCCAAAGATTATCTTGTATTGATTTGCAGTCACACAACATGAAGCATCGTAACACAAACTCAGAGACAAACTGAACCAAACTCCATTCAGAAAAATGTCGCTTTTTGACCGTTTTTTGTCGTTTTTTTGCCATTTTTTTTCAGTTTTATTGTCACATTTTTGCGTTTTTGTCACTTTTTCAGAGTCGTTATTTTTTGTCGTTTTTTGTGGCTTGAATCATTTCCATCACTGTCAGCATCTTTTTATTTCTCTTTTCTTATCTGCTGCTCTGGTTTTATATATATTCATGTCAAACTACATATGTAAAGTTTGTTGTTAAAGATGCTTCATATAAATATATATTTCTACTTACAGGGTTCAATGTTTAGTCTGGTTCCTCTTCCAAAGATCATCTTTTGACCTCCAGTTCCATTCACACAACATGAAGCATCGTAACATAAACTCAACCAAACTCCATTCAGAAAAACATCGTTTTAACATTAAACTGAATGATTAAATTCAGACACAAAACAAAGCTGAGTTAATGTTTCAACTAAATGTTTCCCTGGTCTCTAGATATTGATTGTTTGGATTTGACGTTTTGGTCACTTTGTTGTCTTTTTTTTTGGTCTCATATTTGTCTTTTTTGTGGCTTTTTTTGTCACTTTTTTGTTGTCCAACAAAAGTAAAGTCAGTTTTAAAAGATGCTTCATATAAATAATGTTTATAATGTAAATCAGTTACTTACAGAGTTCAATGTTTAGTCTGGTTCCTCTTCCAAAGATTATCTTTTGCCTCGAGCATTCACACAACATGAATCATTGTAACACAAACTCATTTTTTAACATTAGAGACTTTAGCGTGAAAACAATAAGATTTTATTTATGTATTAAATGTATATTAGAAATAAAAATATAAATAGTGTACGGTTCAGTAGACACAGATTGGTTTTATATATACATTATTAGGAACACACGGAATTTACAGATGCACAATTCTGTAAAATTAGCTTTTTTGACTTTTGACGTTTTTTCGTTGTTGCTTTTGATGTTTGTTTGGCTTGCTTTTTATTCTAATTGTTGTTACTTTTTTATTCATTTTTGTTGTTTTCTTGTCGCTTTTGCAGATTTTCCATCTAGATCAACACTAAAAACTTAATCTGCAGGTTATATTTTTGGGTCTAAATCAGTTACTTACAGGGTTCAATGTTTAGTCTGGTTCCTCTTCCAAAGATCATCTTAGCTGTTGATCCTCCAGCATTCACACAACATGAAGCATCGTAACATAAACTCACTCAACCAAACTCCATTCAGAAAAACATCGTTTTAAGGTTTAAGACTTTTGCTGGTACAATTAGATTCCAGTTACATAAATAACAAACTATTTATATTCAGAGCAAATGTCCTTTTACATTTTATTAATAAAATGTAAATGTTGTAGAGTTGAGTTACTGTAGCAACAAAATGTTTCCCTGGTCTCTAGATATTGATCAGTTGGGTAGGACGGTTTTTTTTACACTTTTTTGTCGTTTTTGTGACACTTTTCATTGTGTGAGAAACACAAGTAAAGTTATTTTTAAAGACGCTTCATATAAATAATGTTAAGGATGTAAATCAGTTACTCACAGGGTTCAATGTTTAGTCTGGTTCCTCTTCCAAAGATCATCTTTTGATTAGTATTCACACAACATGAAGCATCGTAACACAAACTCAGAGAGACAAACTGAACCAAACTCCATTAAGAAATCATAGTTTTTAACATTTGTGTCTTTTGTCTGACTTTACTAAGATCTGAACATTCAATTTATACTAGAAATAAAAATGTATATTTTGTACAGTAGAGAGACAGATTGTTTTTTATGTCATTTACACGACCAAACACAACGTTTTTGTCGCTTTGTCCAACTTTTTCCGGGTTTTTAGTTATTAGTTGGTTCTTAGTTTTTAGCATTTTTAAGTATTTATTTATTTTTGGGTATAATCTTTGACTATGTATTGTTGTATTTTGAGTCTGAATGTGCCTGACCACATATTAAGTTATTTTTATTACAGTTTTTAGCTAACTTCAGAACATTAACACATGTAAAGCATCATTACACAAACTGAACCAAACTCCATTTAAAAAAACGATCATTTTTAAATGTGACTGAATTATTAAATGCATTGTTGAAAAAAGTACTTTTTAGTAGTAGTACTATTTACTTGGAAAAGTAAAGTGTGTCTCTAAAGATGATCCATATAGATTATGTTCATGCAGGTTTTTTTTACATTTTTGTAGCTTTTTTCAATTTCATTTATCTTCTATTCTGGTTTTGTTTGTTTTCCAGTAAAATACGGTTAAAGTTTGTTTGTAAAGAAGCTTCATGTACATAAGTTATTTGTATATATATAATATATAATATTATTATGTTAATGATGTACTTACAGGGTTCAATATTTAGTCTGGTTCCTCTTCCAAAGATTATCTTATTCTGATTCACACAACATGAAGCATCGTAACACAAACTCAGAGACAAACTGAACCAAACTTCATGCAGAAAAATGTCGCTTTTTGCAAGTTTCGTAACTTTTTGCGAATGTTTTGTCGTCAAGGTTTCATGATGATAAAAAACTTTCAGTCCCTTTTATATTCATGTATATCATGTTTTTTTGGTCGTTTTTATTTCCGCTTTTTTGAGCTTTTATTGTCATTTTTGTCGTTTTTGTTGCTTGAATCATTTCCATCACTGTCAGTGATACTAACAAAATGTTTTAGTGTTTAATCTTTAGATAGATGATGATTCTGCTTTTTATCTTTTTAATCTTCTATTTTGATTTTATGTGAACAACAAAAGTAAAGTTAGTTTTAAAAGATGTTCCATATAAATAATGTTTGTATATACTTCTACTCACAGGGTTCAATGTTTAGTCTGGTTCCTCTTCCAAAGATTATCTTATATCCACCGCCAGCATTCACACAACATGAAGCATCGTAACACAAACTCAGAGACAAACTCAACCAAACTCCATTCAGAAAAACGTAGTTTTAACAAGTAACTGAATGATTAAATGTAGACACAAAACAAAGCTGAGATAATGTTTCAACTAAATGTTTCCCTGCTCTCTAGATATTGATTGTTTGAATTTGACGTTTTTGTTGTCCAAACAACACAAGTAAAGTTAGTTTTTAAAGATGCTTTCTATAAATAACGTTTATAATCTGAATCAGTTACTCACAGGGTTCAATGTTTAGTCTGGTTCCTCTTCCAAAGATTATCTTTTGTTGATTCGTATTCACACAACATGAAGCATCGTAACATAAACTCAGAGAGACAAACTGAACCAAACTTCATGCAGAAAAATGTCGCTTTTTGAACGTTTTTGTAACTTTTTTTGAATATTTTGTCACTTTTCGAAGGTTTTTGATGCTTTTTAAAAAAAAACTTGTTGTGCCTTTTTTTATTTTTTGTCTCGTTTTCAACGTTTTTAGCTCTTTAACTTTAAACCAGCACTCTTTCTTTGATTTTCTTTTATCTTCCTGTCTGGTTTGTTTGTTTTCCAGTAAAATATGGGTAGTTTGCTTTTTAAAGAAGCTTCTATGTGAATATTATATTTATGATTTACTCACAGGATTCAACGTTTAGTCTGGTTCCTCTTCCAAAGATTATCTTATCTGTTCTTCCAGTATTCACACAACATGAAGCATCGTGACACAAACCCAACTCAACCAAACTCCATTCAGAAAAACATAGTTTTAACATTAGAGACTTTAGTGTGAAAACAATAATCATAACACAAACTCAGAGACAAACTTTGCTTTTTTTTCTTTGTTGTCAATTTTTTACCATTTTTTTGTCACTTTCTTTGCTGTTTTTTGGGGCGGTTTTGTCAGTTTTATTGCCGCATTTCGCTTTTATTGTTGTTATTTGTCTTTTTTTGTCCCTTGAATCATTTCCATCACTGTCAGCAACTTATCATTTCTCTTTTCTTATCTGCTGATCTGGTTTTATAAATATTCAGTCAAACAAAAGACGGTAAAGTTAGTTTTTATAGATGTTCCATATAAAAAATGTTTGTTTATATTTCTACTCACAGGGTTCAATATTTAGTCTGGTTCCTCTTCCAAAGATCATCTTTTGAGCTGCAGTATTCACACAATATGAAGCATCGTAACAAAAACTCAACTCAACCAAACTCCATTTACAAATCATGTTTTTTTGCTGTTTTTTTTTGGCTTTCTTGACAGTTTTTGTTGATTTTTCATCACTTTTTGTCGTTTTTTTGTCATTTTTTTGTCACTTTTTTGCCACTTTTTTTTATAAGGGTTCAATGTTTAGTCTGGTTCCTCTTCCAAAGATCATCTTGTATTGACACAAACTCTCTGAACCAAACTCCATTGAGAAACACATCATTTTAACTTTTAAAACTTCTGTCTGACTGAAATCTTAAATGTCTAAAGTTTCCTGATTTCAAATCTTTAGCTTGATACGCTGATGATTCTGCTTTTGTTTGTTTTCCAGTAAAATACGGTTAAAGTTTGTTTGTAAAGAAGCTTCATGTACATAAGTTATTTGTATATATATAATATATAATATTATTATGTTAATGATGTACTTACAGGGTTCAATATTTAGTCTGGTTCCTCTTCCAAAGATTATCTTATTCTGATTCACACAACATGAAGCATCGTAACACAAACTCAGAGACAAACTGAACCAAACTTCATGCAGAAAAATGTCGCTTTTTGCAAGTTTCGTAACTTTTTGCGAATGTTTTGTCGCTTTTCGAAGGTTTCTGATGATTTTTTTAAAAAACTTTCAGTCCCTTTTATATTCATGTATTTACATTTACATCATGTTTTTTTGGTCGTTTTTATTGCCGCTTTTTTGAGCTTTTATTGTCATTTTTGTCGTTTTTGTTGCTTGAATCATTTCCATCACTGTCAGTGATACTAACAAAATGTTTTAGTGTTTAATCTTTAGATACGCTGATGATTCTGCTTTTTATCTTTTTAATCTTCTATTCTGATTTTGTGTGAACAACAAAAGTAAAGTTAGTTTTAAAAGATGTTCCATATAAATAATGTTTGTATATATTTCTACTCACAGGGTTCAATATTTAGTCTGGTTCCTCTTCCAAAGATCATCTTATATCCACTGCTAGTAGTCACACAACATGAAGCATCATAACACAAACTCAGAGACAAACTTAACCAAACTTCATGCAGAAAAATGTCGCTTTTTGAATGTTTTTTGTCATTATTTTTGTCGTTTTTGTCGCATGAATCATTTCCATCACTGTCAGCAGCTTTTTATTTCTCTTTTCTTATGTGCTGCTCTGGTTTAATAAATATTAAGTCAAACTAAACTCTGTAAAGTTAGGTGTTAAAGTCGCTCCAATATAAATACGTATTATGATGATTTATATTCTACTTACAGGGTTCAATGTTTAGTCTGGTTCCTCTTCCAAAGATCATCTTATTATATCCACTGCCAGAAGTCACACAACATGAAGCATCGTAACATAAACTCAGAGACAAACTGAACCAAACTCCATTAACAAATCATAGTTTTTAACATTTGTGACTTTTGTCTGACTTCAGTAAGATCTGAACATTCAATTTATATTAAAAATAATAAATGTACATTTTGTACAGTAGAGAGACAGATTGTTTTTTATGTAATTTAAATGACCAAACACAACGTTTTTGTCGCTTTGTCCAACTTTTTCCTGGTTTTTAGTCGGTTTTTAGTTTTCAGTATTTTTAAGTATTTATTTATTTATTTTTGGGTATAATCTTTGACTATGTATTGTTGTATTTTGAGTCTGAATGTGCCTGACTACATAGTAAGTTATTTTTATTAGAGTTTTTAGCTAACTTCAGAACATTAACACATGTAAAGCATCGTTACACAAACTGAACCAAACTCCATTTAAAAAACGATCATTTTTAAATGTGACTGAATTATTAAATGCATTGTTGGAAAAAGTACTTTACTTGGAAAATTCCAGTAAAACACAAAGTAAAGGTTGTTTCTTAACATGATCCATATAAATAATGTTTATGCAGGGTTTTTTTATTTTACGTTTTCTCAAGTTTTTGTAGCTTTTTTCAATTTCATTTCATATTATATATTATTATGTTCATGATGTACTTACAGGGTTCAATATTTAGTCTGGTTCCTCTTCCAAAGATCATCTTTTGACCTCCAGAAGTCACACAACATGAAGCATCGTGACACAAACTCAACCAAACTACATGCAGAAAAATGTTGCCTTTTGAACATTTTTCAAATGTTTTGTCGCTTTTCGAAGGTTTTTGATGCTTTTTTAAAAAAATATGTTCTCCCTTTTTTTATTCATACATTCATTCATGTTTTTTGCCTTTTTGTTGACGCTTTTTTGTCACTTTTTTATCGTTTTTTGTCGTATTTTTCCTCTTTTCTGTCGTTTTTTTGTCATTTTGTTGCCGCTTTTTTGTCGCTTGAATCATTTCCATCACTGTCAGCATCTTTTTATTTCTCTTTTCTTATCTGCTGCTCTGGTTTTATAAATATTCAATCCAACGTGAACCATCGTAACATAAACTCAACTCAACCAAACTCCATTCAGAAACACATTGTTTTAAGGTTTGAGACTTCTGCTGGTACGATTAGATTCCAGTTACATAAATAACAAACTCTGTTCATTAAAAGCAGATAAAATGTACATTTAGATGTTAACTGTAGACATAATAAACCAAATGGTACAGATATTGATGATTCTCATTCATACTTTCTCAGTTCATGAGAATCGTTTCACTAACTGTCAGCAGCTGATTATTCTGCTTTTCTTTGAAAACACAGTAAGTGTTAGTTTAGTTAGTTAGTAAGTAAAGTTTGCTTTTAAAGATGCTCCATATATTTATATTTATATACTATGTTTATAAGTTACTCACAGTGTTCAACGTTTACTCTGGCTCCTCTTCCAAAGATCATCTTAGTTTGACTCGTAGTCACACAACATGAAGCATTGGAACACAAACTCAACCAAACTCCATTCAGAAAAACATAGTTTTAGACTTAATTATCACGACTTTATTTTAAATATCTGCAGTTATGGATGTATTTATGATCATAATGTTTAACCCTCATGTTCTCCATCGGTCAAATTTAACTATTTTTCAACGTTTTTTTTCTTCTTTTTTTTGGTCACTTTTTTGACGGTTGTTTTTGCCACATTTTTTTGTTCTTAGATAAATAATATTTATTACTTTCCCGTCTTACCAGAGTCGACTATCAGCTGAGTTCCTCTCCCGAAAATAATCTTGTCTCCAGTTCCTTTCACACTGTGACTCACAGCTGACACTAAACTAAAACGCAACATTTTTTCCGCTTTTTTCAACACTTTTGTGTTCTTTAGTCATTTTTTGTCGTTTTTTCTGCTTTTGGTTGACTTTTTTGGCTTTAAAGCTTTGCTCTTTAACTTTTAAGGAACATTTCAACTTTAGATTTTCAACTGAATGTTATCACATCTCCACCTGAAGCAGAAACACAGAAAACACGAAATTCTGCAGATTTTCATTCTGGATCAATGCTTTTTTAAATAATCTTCAGATTATACTTTGGGGTTTCTGAGTAATAATCTAAATCAGTTACTTACATGTTTCAATATTTAGTCTTGTTCCTCTTCCAAAGAACATCTTGTATTGACTTCCACCTCCAGAAGTCACACAACATGAAGCATTGGAACACAAACTCTCTGAACCAAACTCCATTCAGAAAAACATCATTTTAACATTTAAAACTTCTGTCTGAATGAAATCATGAATGTCTAAAGTTTCCTGTAAAGATACTAAACAACACTTTGTTTAGTATTTTAATTAAGGACATTATGGATCCTTTTTATCACTTTTCTTAAAGTTTTTTACTTGTTGTTTCCAGCAGTTTGGTTGGATTTCATGTTTTGTTCGACTTTTTAAACATTTTTGTTTCAACTTTCTTGTCATTTTTTGTCAGTTTTTTCAACTTTTTTTGTCAGTTTGTAAAAAAAATCAACTTTGTTGTAACTTTTTTAACGTATTTTAATTTTTGTTGGGTTTTTTCAAAGTTTTTGTCACTTTGTGTCAACTTTTTTAGCTTTCGAGCTGAGCTTTTTAACTAACCAGTTTGTTTCAACCCAGAATGTAATGTAAAATATAAATCAACTTACTGTCATTAACATGAAGTTTGGTGCCGCTGCCAAAGATCATCTTAGACTGACCTCCATCATTCACACAACATGAAGCATCGTAACACAAACTCACTCAACCACACTCCAGTTACAAATCATTCATGTTTTTTTGCCGTTTTTTTGTTGCTTTTTTGTTGCTTTTTTGTCCTTTCTTGTG
>NW_027595497.1:82500-87500 GCF_031162955.1 Sander vitreus | reverse complement strand
CGATAGGACTTATACTTTTGGCTCGGCGAGCTTCCAAATGACAACAGTTCCACATCTTCCTCCATTCGCTGCCCTGTTTAACATTCTCCACATTTGTGAGCGAAACGCAGAGCGAACCACTTTTTTAAACCGCTGATACGCCCACATTTTTAAGTTTATCAACATACATTTTACATGATTACGTTCACGAAGGCCTTGTCGTGGTCACGATTACATCATTTCACTGATACCCCTTATCGTTTTTGCAGTCTGAGGCTTTATTTGAGAGCTTGCTCTGTGTCTTTGAATAGCTCCAGTGGGGACAGTTTCAGCAGGTGTTCAGCGGCCGTTAACCTGATTAAAGATCAAAGAGATCTCATCACAGACTTCAAAGGATGTTGGTCACAGGTCATTAGTAGCCATGACAACCCTTTCACAGACAGTCAACTTGAATACTACAGGCAGTAATATGAACATTAGTCTATATCTTTTGCGTTCCACTTCTGTCTGTTTCTCCCTGTCTCTGTCTGTCTTTCTGTTTGTCTGTCTGTCCGTTTTTGTTTCTTCCTGTCTGTCTATCTCTGTCTCCCTCCCTCTTGTCTGTCTATCCCTGCCTCCTTCTGTCTCTCTCGCTCTCCCTCTCCTGTCTCTCTCTCTCTCTCCCCCTCTCCTGTCTCTCTCTCTCCCTCTCCTCTCTCTCTCCCTCCCTCCTTCTGTCTCTCTCTCTCCCCCTCCTCTCTCTCTCTCCCTCTCCTCTCTCTCTCTCCCTCTCCTCTCTCTCTCTCCCTCTCCTCTCTCTCTCTCTCCCTCCCTCCTTCTGTCTCTCTCTCCCCCTCCTCTCTCTCTCTCCCTCTCCTCTCTCTCCCTCCCTCCTCCTGTCTCTCTCTCTCTCTCTCTCTCTCTCTCTCTCTCTCTCTCTCTCCTGTCTCTCTCTCCCCCTCCTCTCTCTCTCCCTCCCTCCCTCTAGTGTTATTTGTGATTTCATCCATGTATATAGCCCGCTTCTTTTCAGGCAATATATTCCCCTCTCAGCTCTTTAGGGTCATGCTTTTTTGTTCTATGCAATGGAAATGTCTGATAATAATACAAAGTATTTATACTTTTAGCCTTTTTAGTCAATGTATTTGAACTTCCACTTTTGACAGTATTACAGTTCAGCTTCCAGCTTTTCTAGAAATGTATTTCAGCTCTTAGCTTAATAAGGTAATGCAGTTCATCTTCCAACTGACACTTTTACATTTCATGCATTACATGCATTTTCTAGTTCCTATTAATTCCCGTTAATTCCCGTTAATTCCCATTAATTCCCGTTAATTTCCGTTAATTCCCATGGAATTTTGCTAAGTTAGAGCAAGCTAGATTTGGACATGAGTGATGGAGAATATTCTTTCTTTCTTTCATTTATTATACAGGAAAGTTAAAAGTAACATTAAGTTACAATATAAACGAGCCTGACTCAGTTTAAAAACTGGTTTCCAGCAGGTTCCTGTTTTGCAGAAACATGAACCATTGAGCACATCTTACAGTACATGAGGACAGCAACATTTGTACAGGACATCTGCATGGACTAGACCAGGGGGTTTCAAACCTTTTGTGTGTGCGGACCACTATTTGTAATCAAGAATTTCCGTGGACCGCCTCATAATACACATAATGAAATATGTCTACACACAGTCCTACCTGAATCAATCAGCACCTCTTAATAGGCCTACTAGCACTACAACTATAACTGGTCATCGCCTCAGTCCAACAGGCTCGTTAACGGCGGCCACATGTTTATTTATTTATTTACTCAAGCGCCCGAAGGCTTAATCAGGTTCATTTGGACAACAGGCTTATTTCCATATGGAGTATTACATCTATACAGTATAAGAACACTTGGATATAGTCAACATTTCAAAACCTTTGGTGATTTTAGGGGATTATTAATCTTCAGTGTTTGGACTTGAACGTCACGGCCGAGCACCACTAGCCTAACATAACTAGAAGGATGGATGGAAGTTAGTTAGATATATGGATGGATGGAAGATGGATGGATGGATGGATGGATGACAGATAGAGATATGGATAGATGGATGATGGATGGATGGATGGAAGATAAATAGATGGATGGATGGATGGAAGATGGATGGATGGATGGAAGATGGATGGATGGATGGAAGATAAATAGATGGATGTATGGAAGATAAATAGATAGATGGATGGATGGAAGATAAATAGATGGATGGATGGATGGAGGACTGGAAGACAGATATATGGATGGATGGAAGATAAATAGATAGATGGATGGATGGAGAGATGGATGGATGGATGGAGGACTGGAAGACAGATAGACATATGGGATGGATGGAAGATAAATAGATGGATGGATGGAAGGAGAGATGGATGGATGGATGGATGGAAGATAAATAGATGGATGGATGGAAGATAAATAGATGGATGGATGGAAGATGGATGGATGGATTGAGGACTGGAAGACAGACATATAGATGGATGATGGATGGATGGAAGATGGATGGATGGAAGATGGATAGATAGCATAACATAACTTTGGTGATTTTAGGGTTAGGGGAGCGCCATGAGCCTATTTTAGTCACACAATAACTTGACAGTTTAATTTAAAATGTCTATCAATACACATATTCTTAATTTTTATGGGAATTTCCTGGTAAAATGAAGGTTAGAAAAACTATTATTTAATATTTTATTTTGCTTTTCCACGGACCACCTGCAGTACCCTCACGGACCACTAGTGGTCCGCGGACCACAGTTTGGGAATGACTAGACTAGACAGATACAGACAACTGAAAACAACAATATAAACAACAAAATAAATAAAACAAGATGATATGATCGGGGAGAGATCAATGATCTCAGACCCTGACGTGACCGGTGCCTCAGTTACACACATCCTAGTTAGACGTAACTCCGTAACGTTAGCAGTTTCTAACGTTAGCTTGTCTGTATACCAGTCCCTCCAGAAAAACGCAACTATGCGATTGCATAATCAGCCAAAGTCCGCATATTTTATGCGGGGGCCGTATTTTTTCAAATATGCTGCACTTTCACCGCATAAATTGCAGATTTCCCCGCATTTTCGTTGCAAAAAAGTCCCAAATATCTCAGCAGAAAGTTGAAAAATGTTGCATTTACTTCACACAAGAGCAGCCATTTCCCCTGTTGCAAAGGGAGCGTTATGAAGTGGCGTTACGAGTGGCGTTCGAAGTGAAGTTCTGAAGTGGCGTTACGTAGTGGCGTTGCGAGTGGCGTTGCAGTGGCGTTGCGAAGTGGCGTTGCGTAGTGGCGTTGCGTAGTGACGTTGCGAAGTGGCGTTGCGTAGTGGCGTTGCGAGTGGCGTTACGAGTGGCGTTGCGAAGTGGCGTTGCGAGTGACGTTACGCAGTGACGATACGTAGTGACGTTGCGTAGTGACGTTACGTAGTGGCGTTGCGAAGTGGCGTTATGTAGTGATGAAGTGACATTAGAAGTGCCGTTATGGAGTGGCGTTATGTAGTGGCGTCATGAAGTGGCGTTCTGTAGTGGCGTTGCGTAGTGGCGTTACGTAGTGACGTTGCGTAGTGACGTTGCGTAGTGGCGTTATGCGTAGGGTGGCGTTATGTAGTGGCGTTATGAAGTGACGTTATGTAGTGGCGTTATGTAGTGGCGTTATGTAGTGGCGTTATGTAGTGGCGTTATGAAGTGGCGTTATGTAGTGGCGTTATGTAGTGGCGTTATGTAGTGGCGTTATGAAGTGGCGTTATGAAGTGGCGTTATGAAGTGGCGTTATGAAGTGGCGTTATGAAGTGGCGTTATGTAGTGGCGTTATGTAGTGGCGTTATGTAGTGGCGTTATGTAGTGGCGTTATGTAGTGGCGTTATGTAGTGGCGTTATGTAGTGGCGTTATGTAGTGGCGTTATGTAGTGGCGTTATGTAGTGGCGTTATGTAGTGGCGTTATGAAGTGAGCGTTATGAAGTGGCGTTATGAAGTGGCGTTATGAAGTGGCGTTATGAAGTGGCGTTATGTAGTGGCGTTATGTAGTGGCGTTATGTAGTGGCGTTATGATAGTGGCGTTATGAAGTGACGTTATGTAGTGGCGTCATGTAGTGACGTTATGTAGTGACGTTATGTAGTGACGTTAAGAAGTGACGTTATGAAGTGACGTTAAGAAGTGACGTTAAGTAGTGACGTTATGTAGTGACGTTATGTAGTGACGTTATGTAGTGACGTTATGTAGTGACGTTAAGAAGTGACGTCAAGAAGTGACGTCAAGAAGTGACGTCAAGAAGTGACGTCAAGAAGTGACGTCATGAAGTGACGTCATGAAGTGACGTCATGAAGTGACGTTATGAAGTGACGTAATTACGCGACGTGAACACCATCTAAAAGCTGTAAACCCGCGATGACGCCACGATGAAACCGCCGTTTTTGCAATCTCATCGCATAAAACTGCATAAATATCCCGCATATTCCATCACATTTTTTAAGAAAACATGACGCATAATCAAGGATTTTAGCCCACAAAACAAACACAAAAACCTCCGTATTTTTCTGGAAGGTATATAGGGGAATAACAAAGAAGTCTGGCATAACTCGTAAGAATAACTCCTGTCCAGTTTAGTTTATTTCCAGAATTGGTTAATCCTGTAACTGTAACTGGCTGACTTCACTTTTGCAAGCAGCCAATCAGGCTGCAGATAATATCTAAACATGTTTGTGGTTGAATCTTAACCAGACCGGTTCTGTGGTTTTCAGGACTGCTTTGAAGATGCCTACGACCGGATACCTGCGTGAGTACACACACACACACACACACACACACACACACACACACACACACACACACACACACACACACACAGAGGAAGTGAGTCATTTCCTGTCAGCTTCCTGTCTCTTTCTGTGACCTTTGCTTTTAGTCACTTTCTGTGTTGATTGGTGTGTGTGTGTGTGTGTGTGTGTGTGCCTGCCTATGTGTGTCTGTCTGTCTGTGTGTGTGTGTGTGTGTGTGTCTGTCTGTGTGC
>NW_027595497.1:67500-77500 GCF_031162955.1 Sander vitreus | reverse complement strand
AGGGCAGGATTATGGACAACTGCTTGGATTTCGGGACTGTCTGGTCACCCTACACGGCGCCAAACATCGGCATGTTAGCATTGTCTCATATATCTCATATATTGAGTAGCACCATCGTGCTGAAAGACCTTTGTTTTCAATAACAATGAAGATAATAAATAACGTAGTGACAAAACTTTGGGTGTTTCGTAATGGCGTTTCGCCTTAAACAGATACATGACTGTACAACGTGAAGATGTGTCTTCATAATACAAGTTCTCAACCCAAACGGTCTCTGCAGGTTCAGGAAGAAGAACTCGGTGGTCGGCTCTCTGTCCAGTCTGATCAGCAAGCAGTCCAAACTGCAGGAAGGTATGTAAACACAAGTCCCGCCCCCCCCCCCGCCCCCTACACAGTTTGATTGACAGCTGAGGTCTGCAGGAAGTGCAGCAGGAAGTCACTGTGCTGCTGTGTTTGTGTGTTTGCAGAGGAGATGCACGCAGAGATCTGCTACGCTGAGTGTCTGCTGCAGAAAGCCACACTGACGTTTGTACAGGTCTGTCTGTCTGTCTGTCTGTCTCTCTGTTTCTCTGTCTCTCTGTTTACCTGTCTGTCTCTCTGTCTGTCCATCTGTCTGTCTATCTGTCTCTCTGTCTCTCTATTCACCTGTCTGTATGTGTCTGTCTGTCTGTCTCTGTCCGTCTGTCTGTCTCTCTGTTTGTCTGCCTGCCTGCCTGTCTGTCTGTCTGTCTGTCTATCTGTCTAAATATCATAATTCCCCTTTGAAACAACACATTACAGTCTATTTATTTGTTGTATTAAATGTAATTGTTCCCCTCTCTCTCTCTCTGTCTCTCTGTCTGTCTGTGTCTCTCTCTCTCTCTCTCTCTCTCTCTCTCTCTCTGTCTCTCTCTCTCTCTCTCTCTCTCTCTCTCTCTCTCTCTCTCTCTCTCTCTCTGTGTCTGTCTGTGTCTCTCTCTCTCTCTCTGTCTGTCTCTCTCTCTGTCTGTCTGTCTCTCTCTCTCTCTCTCTGTCTGTCTCTCTCTCTCTCTCTCTCTCTCTGTCTCTCTCTCTCTCTCTCTCTCTCTCTCTCTCTCTCTCTCTCTCTCTCTCTCTCTCTCTCTCTCTCTCTCTCTCTCTCTCTCTCTCTCTCTGTCTCTCTCTCTCTCTGTCTGTGTCTCTTCCAGGATGAGAATATGATCAGTTTTATCAAAGGAGGCATCAAGATTCGAACGAGCTACCAAATCTACAAGTGAGTGACTCTTGACGTCACCAGCGACTTGATTTAAAGAACAGTGTTTGAATAGAGCTTCGTGTCTGGATCGAAAAATGTAACGTTTTAAATTAAAGGTTCAACCTGTGAGTATAAATAAGATCATGATTCTATCCTTTCCTGATTGTGTCTTTGTTTCGTCTGATAGGGATTGTCAGAACGTGCTGAATGTCAGTCAGGACCTTGCCGCCCAATCAGACGCTTTCAGACAGTTTGAAGGCGGAGTCAAGCTGGGCATCGGATCCTTCAACCTGGTGGGTTTTAATCAAGGGGGTCAGCGTTGCCTCAGAGCTCGAACCTCCTATGGCGATTTTGATGCTACAAAACGATCACCCGACGTTAGCATCCCATTGACTCCCATTCATTTTGACGTCACTTTGACAGCGAATAGCGTTTAAAGACTCTATTTGTCCGTTGTTTATTTCTAAAGAAACACAACAATGTATAAAAGGCTCCATTACCTTGTAGCTCACGTTATGGCTCCGTAGCAGACGTTGTTATAACAATAGGCTAACGATTGTGTCATAACCACGAGACTTCCTGTCTCATAGTAGAGGAGTTACCGTATAGTACAGGAGAAGCTCTCAGGCAGTTTGGACTTCCATTAGCTGTTTAAGTGTAATGACTAATGTTAACTATCATTTTAGTGATCAATAATGAGCCTGTGTCTATGTTATCTCCTTACATATACCTACGCTCTCCGTCTCTGCTAGATTGGGAATGATTGAGATTTCTCTTGGCACAGCTACCAGAAGACTTCCAACTTTCAGACAGGTTGCTCACGTCACATCTACGTCTTCAAGCTCAGTTGGAGGCTGCTCAGTAACGCTCAGCCATCACCGGGAAAGAGCTTCTAATGTCCTTCACTGGTCTCCGTCCAGAGACACGGGATCTGTTGGTCCATTATATACTGTCTATGGTTTTAATAGAGGTTTCACTGGTTTGTTTTATTCCCCCTGGAGTCTCAGATGGGAGGAGATAGATTGTTTTGTTTTGTTTTTGGCCAAAATTAGGCGTATGTCATCAGCATATTGGCATACATAGACGCACAGATAAAGTATGGGGTACACATATGGATTGATTGAAAATGTCATGATTTATTAGTTCATTTCATTGTGATTTGAGAGCATTTCTGTCTCTCTCTTTCAGATGTTGTCCCTCCTCCCTCAGAGGATTTTGAGGTTGTTGGAGGTCATCGGATTCTCAGGAAACAGGGTCAGTGCAAACACTTTAAAGTCACCCAAAAATCAGTCTGTTAAGTATGAAAAACTTCACCCAAAGGTAGCTGTGGTGGAAGAAGTATTCAGATCCTTTACTTCAGTAAAAGTACTAATACCACACTGTAAGATAATCTGTTACAGTAAAAGTCCTGCATTGAAAATATTACTTCAGTAAAAGTCTGTAAGTCAGGAAAATGTAGTTAAAGTATTAAACGTAAAGAAACATCCTCCCATTGTAGAAAGTGTAAAGGATCCAAACAGTTGTGTGTTTAATGGTCTCATCATCTCAGCTGGACTTGTAGGCCGTTACATTGTTGGCTAGTTTCATTTATAATAAAACATCAGATTTTTAAACTACATGTGTTTTGTGTGCAGGAATCTTAATGTGTAAAGTAACTAGTAACTAAAGCTGTAACAGATGAATGTAGTGGAGTAAAAAGTACAATATTTCTCTCTGAAATGAAGCGGAGTAGAAGTAGAAAGTGGCATGTAAAGAAAAGACTCAAGTAAAGTACAAGTACCTCAACATTTGGACTTAAGTACAGTACTGGAGTAAATGTACTTAGTTACATTCCACCACTGAATCTGAAACCGCTTTAAAGTCACCCCAAAAATCTGTCTGTTGAGTATGAAAAACTCCACCCAGTAGACCTGAAAGGCAGCTGTGAATGTCTGTTTTGTGAAATCTGACAGTGTAACAGTTACTAATCTTCCCTGTCTGTCTGCAGGGGTTTGGTTTGTCTCAGTTGAGAGAGGGAGCGTCCAGTCACAGTTTGCGGGCCATCCTCTGCTCCCTGACTCTGCTTTTCTACCGCACATATGTGTCACTGATACTCGGTAGGAAAAAGCCCCACACATTTTCCCTTTTCCATAGATATAGCAGCGCCAAAGTAGTCCAGAGCTGCTCCTTAAATTCTGTTGTTGTTGTTGTATCCCAAATGTGTGGAGTATTAGGTGCAAAAACATAGTTTTCATGCTGAGTAAAGGCCTCTTATGATTGACATTGAAGACCTAAAGATAACAGTGTTGTGTTTGATCAGGAACTGGAGAGGGGAATCTGGTGGAGGCTGAAGCTCTGCTGGAGCCGTACCAACAGAAATACCCCAAAGTAGGTCAACCACACACACAACTACACAACTACACTGCCGTACCTGAATATAAAAGTACTAAAAGTAATAAATACACAAATAAATACTCTAAACATACACTTGTGCACAGTCATCCCAGCCAATCAATATATGAATTGTACGTGGAAACATAAAACGAACTTTGGAGAGCTCTTCGTTCAGTGAAGGCAGTTTTAACAATAAAACCAAAACAAGACGTCGCATACATTTGGGGCATAACATTCTAACAAATACAAAAATAAATAAAATAATTGCACATGAGAGGGGGCAGCGAGATAAAATATAAAATATTCAGCCCAATGATTCATAAAGAAAGTTAAACCAACAATTCTGGTGTTTGTTTTAAATAAATCTGCAAAAAAACTCAAAAGTTATAGCGTGATCGACTGTTGAAATGTGTTAAACATATATTGATTAACTTAAAACTGTTTTCTGTTGTTTTCTTTCAGGGCTCCATCATTCTCTTCTACTCTGCTCGCATCTCCACGCTGCGAGGACACTTTGAGAAGGTCTGAAACACACTTTTATTTATTTATTTTTTTTACTTTTGTCGACTTAATATCAGAATCAGAAAGGGTTTTATTGCCAAGTACGTTTTTTAACACATACAAGGAATTTGTTTTGGTGTTGTTGGTGCACGTCACACATTCTTTAGATGGAATATTAAACAATATAAGTATAGGTACAAACAATATAAGTATATTTACACAGTATGTATTAAGTTAAAAATAAAGAATAAATAAAGATATAAATAAAAAATAAAGAGCAAAGAGCATTACAGCAGAGAGAGAACAGTGCCATGAAGGTGGAGAGTCAGGGTGGTTTCCAGGCCTTGTTAATAAGCCTAGTGGCGGAGGGGAAAAAGCTGTTCATGTGACGTATATTCCTTAATCTCAACCTAAACCTAATTAAACGTTAACCTTAAAACCAAGTCTGAAACCTCAATCAGAGGTTTTAAGAACCGAGAGCCTTTTTAAAAAAATGTCCAAACTTTCCAACACTCTTCGAAGTCTCCATCTCCCAAAAAGTCTTAATTTTCTAACAAAGAGGTTTCCGCCGATGTATATATGTCGTCGTTTTCAAACAATTACTATTGTCCAATTTCCCACCAATCGGTCCCAAAATGTCCCAGTTAGAGAGTAAATGGCGTAAACATTTTCTTTTTAAATCTTTACAATCATTCCCCGAAAGAACCAAGTGTGCCAACAAGTTTCTACAAAACTTGACATTTTTAGCGTTTAGCTTACTAGCTCGAAGATTGTTGTTATCTGGTAAATTACCGTATTTTCCGGACTATAAGTCGCATCAGTCAAAAAATGCGTCATGAAGAGGAAAAAACATATATAAGTCGCACTGGACTATAAGTCGCATTTATTTAGACATTTATTTCACAAAATCCAAGACCAAGAACAGACATTTAATCTGGAAAAGCAAGTTATTAAACTACCCAACAGCAGCCAGAACAAGGGGCTGAATACGGTAGGTGTCCTCTACGTTAACGTAACACATTAACAGTTATTAAACTCCACAACAGCCCCCAGAACAAGGGGCTGAATACGGTAGGTGTCCTCTACGTTAACGTAACACATTAACAGTTATTAAACTCCCCAACAGCCCCCAGAACAAGGGGCTGAATACGGTAGGTGTCCTCTATGTTAACGTAACACATTAACAGTTATTAAACTACCCAACAGCCCCCCCAGAACAAGGGGGCTGAATACGGTAGGTGTCTCTATGTTAACGTAACGTAACAGCTCTGTTGACGAGCCTCTCCCAGCAGCACGTTGTTCAAGCACCCATCTGTGGACTCCTTCCTCCAGCTCTGGCCATCTGGATTTCAGCGCGACTAGCTTTCTTTGTTTTCTTCATTGCAGTGAGACTAACCTTTTCTCCAGTCCCTCACAAGTTTCTCTCTCACTCCAAACTCTCCTTCTGCTGCTCGATGACCGTTTTCGGCTGCGTGTTTTACTACCTGCAGTCGCCTGCAGTTTCTTTTCTTTCTCAGTTGTCTTTAGGAGCAGCATATAGTCGTCACAAGCCTAGAGCGCCTCTCGCGGCTGTAGACGGTAATGTTTTCAGCATGAAATAACATTTAAAACATGTTACATTATATATATTTTGATATATAAGTCGCACCTGACTATAAGTCGCAGGACCAGCCAAAGTATGAAAAAAAGTGTGACTTATAGTCCGGAAAATACGGTAATTGTCATCGATCCAGACTAACATTGAAGGTTACAGACCAAACGCATCCACAGCTGCAGCTCCGTCAGTGAAGCAAAGGAGTAAAATTCTGATATATCGTTTAAGACTTTTAAGTTTAAATAATTCTCTTGCTCTCTTCCCTTCCTTCACATGAGTTTTCCTCCCTGTGTTTGCCCTCCGAGGCCCGAGCCATTGGGTGTTGACGTACGAAGTGTGTGGTGTGTTTCAGGCCCGGGCGCGGTACGAGGAGTGCATCAGCAGCCAGCAGGAGTGGAAGCAGATCCACCATCTTTGTTTCTGGGAGCTGATGTGGACTCACTCGTACCAACAGGAGTGGCAGCAGGCGTACCGCTACGCCGACCTGCTGTGCAAGGAGAGCCGCTGGTCCAAGGTAAACGCGCACCGTAGGGTATAATTTTGGGAAAGAAAATATCAGTTGATAGGGTATTTGTTTAGCAGCTGAGTGTGCTCACTGCACCTTTAATGGATGACGGTTGTCTTTGCCGAAGTCCATTAATACCTGACGATGGAAAGTTTTTTCCAAACAATAACTCCCAGGTTATTCCCAGGTTACGCCTAAAACTGGGAACAATCATTCCCATCCCATAACGGTCTTTTGCAATACAAACGTTGTTCACTGCTCCAGTAAATAGGACGGGCCTTAGATGCGACTTGCATCGCTTAGCAACGGGAGATATTTATATAGTCCGCTCAGCTCAGACAGCTAAGAGCCAGATAGCTAACTTTATGCTAACATGATTCAACGTCAGTTACATTGTGTACAGTTTGCAGTCAGTACTTATAATTACTGTACTGTAAAAACAGCATGTTTAACATTAAGACAAGCTAGTTATCAGTCATGTCATTGTCCCCAAAACGGCCTTAAGGCTGATTTATGCTTCTGCGTCGAATGGACAGCGTACCCCCGCAGACCCCTCTGCGTCGCCACGAACCCCCCTCCGAGCCCTCCGCCGTAGCTTGACGTGCACCTCCAAAAATTTGTAACTTTGCTTCGAAGCGACGCAGACCGCAAGGACTGTGATTGGTCAACTCGTCCTGTGTGTTGGTAGTCGGTGTTTCAAGCAGCCTGCTGTGGGGAGTAGCAACATGCTAGTTCACTGACGTAAGCTTTGCAAATAAACTCAGACATATTTTGGTTACAATGACGGGGTTATCCGTTTGTTAAGTGTCTATAATGTAATGTCAGTAATGTTTTGAAATTATCACTTCGCCAGCAAGCAGTACTTTGTGGGCATTTGTGCTAAAGTTAGCTTGCTAACATAACATAAACTGGCTGGCAGACACCTCGCAAATAACCTCAGACTTATTTAAGCCACACACCCCCTAGCGTTATGGCGGTGAAATGCACCGCGATGCGAAGCAGCCCCGACGCAGAACTCCGAAAGGGTCACAGCGCCGTAGGAGCGACGGCGTAGCTACGGCGTGGAGTTGACGCAGAAGCATAAAACAGATTTTAGCCTGGAGTAGCGACCTGAACAGCGAACGGATGTGAGAGAACGTTATTAGCTGTAAAACCAAGTAGGTTCAGAAAATGACTGAGCAGAGAATGAGTTAGTTAAGGATTACACGTTAAATCCCGTCTTGGTTTTTGACTATCTCCAGGCTATCTACGTGTACCAGAAGGCGGCTATCCTCAGTATGATGTCTGAGGAGGATGTGAAGGAGACGGGGGAGGACATCACGGAGCTCTTCAGGTCAGTCTGCCTCGTTAGAACATTAATACTGTCACCACGGAAACATCTGGCGTACCAAACAACAAACATGTGGGGCACAAAACAACAAGCATCTGGGGCACAAAACAACAAACATGTGGGGCACAAAACAACAAACATCTGGTGTACAAAACAACAAACATCTGGTGTACAAAACAATAAACATCTGGTGTACCAAACAACAAACATCTGGTGTACCAAACAACAAACATCTGGTGTACAAAACAACAAACATCTGGTGTACAAACAACAAACATCTGGTGTACCAAACAACAAACATGTGGTGTACCAAACAACAAACATCTGATGTACCAAACAACAAACATCTGATGTACAAAAACAACAAACGTGGTGTACCAAACAACAAACATCTGGTCTACAAAACAACAACTATGTGGTGTACCAAACAACAAATATGTGGGGGCACAAAACAACAAACATCTGGTGTACAAAACAATAAACATCTGATGTACCAAACAACAAACATGTGGTGTACCAAACAACAAACATGTGGTGTACCAAACAACAAACATGTGGTGTACCAAACAACAAACATCTGGTGTACAAAACAACAAACATCTGGTGTACCAAACAACAAACATCTGGTCTACAAAACAACAAACATCTGGTGTACCAAACAACAAACATCTGGTGTACAAAACAATAAACATCTGATGTACCAAACAACAAACATGTGGTGTACCAAACAACAAACATCTGGTGTACAAAACAACAAACATCTGGTCTACAAAACAACAAATATGTGGTGTACCAAACAACAAATATGTGGGGCACAAAACAACAAACATGGTGTACCAAACAACAAACATCTGGTCTACAATACAACAAATATGTGGTGTACCAAACAACAAACATCTGGTCTACAAAACAACAAATATATGGTGTACAAAACAACAAACATCTGGTGTACAAAACAACAAACATGTGGTGTACCAAACAACAAACATCTGGTCTACAAAACAACAAATATGTGGTGTACCAAACAACAAACATCTGGTGTACAAAACAACAAACATCTGGTGTACCAAACAACAAACATCTGGTGTACAAAACAATAAACATCTGGTGTACCAAACAACAAACATCTGGTGTACAAAACAACAAATATATGGTGTACAAAACAACAAACATCTGGTGTACAAAACAACAAACATGTGGTGTACCAAACAACAAACATCTGGTCTACAAAACAACAAATATGTGGGGCACAAAACAACAAACATCTGATGTACAAAACAACAAACATCTGATGTACAAAACAACAAACATCTGGTGTACCAAACAACAAACATTTTGGAATATACTAAAGGTTAGGTTTCTAGTGCCGGCGCCCTCTAGTGGCCGTAGTAGTTATGATGGGAGCAAAGCAGGAAGTAAGGTGAGGAAAAATAAGACCGCCAAATGTCCTGGTAGCGAATTTACGAATCCTACCTTCGTTTAAAAGCATATTAAGGACGGAAACGCCACTTTTAAGATGTTCCATATTCACGTTTTTGGGTCAAATGGCCTTCTGAATGGGAGTGCTAGGGGCGCTACGATGCTAGCCTCAAAATAGCTATTTTTAAACCACTAAGAAGGCTCGACACAACATGAGACTTTGCTCCAAGTATCACCAGGGACTCTACACCTTAACTCCACCGGTGACCAAAGGATATACTACATCTGTGGCTACTTGTTTTGATATTGACTCATTTTGACTGCCGAGGTGGTAGCGGCCGGAAACAACAACAGCTACGGTGAGTTGCTCTTACTCTTTTTAGTAAACTCTGGGTACACAAACAATGTTATCAATGCTGTGGTTAAGGTGTAGAGCCCCTGGTGATACTTGGAGCAAAGTCTCATGTTGTGTCGAGCCTTCTTAGTGGTTTAAAAATAGATATTTTGAGGCTAGCATCGTAGCGCCGCTAGCGCTCCCATTCAGAAGGCCATTTGACCCAAAAACGAAGACACGGTCCATCTTAAAAGTGGCGTTTCCGTCCTAAAATATGCTTTTAAACGAAAGTTTGACTCGGGTACATTCACAGAAAGACCCTAGGTTGCATTTTGGCGAGAGTTAACGCTTTAACTAAGCAGTGGCTAGTAGTTGGCGTCTAAACCTAACCAAACTGTTTCACAACGTTAACGACGTGTTTAAAACCGCGACCGTTACCTTCTCTGGTTTAGATATGAGGGCGGAAAACGCTCCCGTGGGACGTATTAGAGGAGGGGAACAAACGACTCGTAACGTCATACGGTTCAACATCTTCCGATCCTATATGTTATAAGACTTGTTTCACAAGTATAGAAGTACAATACAAAGTGTATTTGTGTGTATTTGTGTGTACAGGCAGGTGGAGGGGCTAAAACAGCGCCTGGCAGGGAAGTCTATCCCAACGGAGAAATTTGCAGTGAGGAAGTCGAGACGCTACAAAGCTGCCAACCCCGTCCCACTGGTCATCCCCG
>NW_027595497.1:60000-62500 GCF_031162955.1 Sander vitreus | reverse complement strand
CAAACAGCTCTGGTTGGAGCATAGTTGCTCCACAGCGGATCAAGTCCAGACCCAACTTCCCGACCTCAAATGTCGTGGGCGGGTATTTTATTATCAAAAATATAATTTCATTCAGATATTCAACAGATTAAATAAACTGGAAAATGAAAGCCAAGAATATGTCTAAATAAACATATATAATATCATATCAGTCATAATATAAACAATATACAAACAGTGATAATCAAACACCTTCATCCATGGACCCTGTGAGAATAATTTCCTTATATATATATATATATATATATATATACTTATACTTTTGTATATCTTCTATATTTCAGCGAGAGTCGCATCAGATATGATCACTACCTGATTCCCTTCACTCTCTACGAGTTGGGTCTGTTATACAAGGAACAGGGAGACTTCACCAAGGCCACCGCATACATCGAAAATGCCAAGTATGTTCTCTTTATAAGTACATGTATGAATATTACCTCTAAATAACTGCATAGTTGTATACACCTGTTTACTTTTCACATGCCTTTATACTCCTCTACATGTTTATTAAAGCTCTATATACTTTTATATAATATGTCTATATACTTTCATATATCTCTACATACTTTCATATATGTCTCTCTCTATATATATATATATATATATATATATATATATATATATATATATAGATAGATACACAGTGTCATATATATATATACACTTTCATATATCTGTATATACTTTCATATATCTGTATATACTTTCATATATCTCTACATACTTTGATATATCTCTGTATACTTTCATATATCTCTATATACTTATATATATATATATATATATATATATCTACACACTTTCATATATCTCTTTATACGTATATATACTGTATATATCTATATACTTTCATATATCTCTACACACTTTCATATATCTCTTTATACTTTCATATATCTCTATATACATATATATATATGTCTTCTTTATACTTTCATATATCTCTATATACTTTCATATATCTTCATATATCTCTACATACTTTCATATATCTCTATATATTTTTATATATCTCTATATACTTTCATATATCTCTACACACTTTCATATATCTCTATATATTTTTATATATCTCTATATACTTTCATATATCTCTATATATTTTTATATATCTCTATATACTTTCATATATCTCTACACACTTTCATATATCTCTATATATTTTTATATATCTCTACATACTTTCATATATCTCTATATATTTTTATATATCTCTATATACTTTCATATATCTCTATATACTATATATAAACGGCCTTGAATGCTCTTTTTGTTTGCAGCTACACAAGCAGGAATGACCGTTACGTACAGATGAAGTCAGGCACTTTTAGTTTGGTGTTAAAATGTTTCATTTGAAAGAGCTACTAAACCTCGAAACCTTCGCTCAGATGTTTGTGGACAAATACTGTATGCTATATAAAAGAGACTTCAGATACAGTATTAGGGGACCACTAAGGTCTATATAAAAGAGACTTCAGATACAGTATTAGGGGACCACTAAGGTCTATATAAAAGAGACTTCAGATACAGTATTAGGGGACCACTAAGGCCTATATAAAAGAGACTTCAGATACAGTATTAGGGGGACCACTAAGGTCTATATAAAAGAGACTTCAGATACAGTATTAGGGGGACCACTAAGGTCTATATAAAAGAGACTTCAGATACAGTATTAGGGGACCACTAAGGCCTATATAAAAGAGACTTCAGATACAGTATTAGGGGACCACTAAGGTCTATATAAAAGAGACTTCAGATACAGTATTAGGGGGACCACTAAGGTCTATATAAAAGAGACTTCAGATACAGTATTAGGGGACCACTAAGGTCTATATAAAAGAGACTTCAGATACAGTATTAGGGGACCACTAAGGTCTATATAAAAGCATTGAAAGAGCACCATGTCATGGGACCTTTAAGATTCTCAAAGATTGACTGTGTTCTCCGTCAGGGCGAATTACAAGGACTACTCCATGGAGTCCAGACTGCACTTCAGGATCCACGCGGCCCTCAGCAGCCTCAAAGGATCACCCGGTGGCACCCCATAATACTCGGAAACGCCTCAGACTGCAGCTGGAAACAACAGCGTGTGAATCATGAATCCAGGGGTTGAAAGAACCACCCCTGAATGAAGAAGATTAGGTGTATCGGGGGTTTGAGTTCCACTGACTCTCCTCTTATTCTCGCTTGCAACCTTATATTGTATTTTATGTTTTTTTCTTATTTATTGTTTTGTATTGTGTGGAAAGATAAGATTATTTACTTCTCAAACAGGCTGGGGCTTCCCGTCAGCGTCAGCGTCAGATGCAGCGCCATGGTTCAATGCCAAATGTCAAGTTAATCACTATACTAATAGTTAGTGTCTAGTTTTTTTTTTCAACCTATCTTTCCCCATGCATTGGTGTCAAAGTGACTGATGTGAACAAGAATCTTTGAAACTGGTCCAGTATTGAGCGAGAAC
>NW_027595497.1:5000-55000 GCF_031162955.1 Sander vitreus | reverse complement strand
CGCGCATACGCTCCGCTAACGCTCCGCACATACGCTCTGCTAACGGTCCGCACATACGCTCCGCTAACGGCACATACGCTCCGCTAACGGTCCGCACATACGCTCCGCTAACGCTCCGCACATACGCTCTGCTAACGGTCCGCACATATGCTCCGCTAACGGTCCGCGCATACGCTCCGCTAATGGTCCGCACATACGCTCCGCTAATGGTCCGCACATACGCTCTGCTAACGGCGCATACGCTCCGCTAACGGTCCACATACGCTCCGCTAACGGTCCACGTATACTCTCCGCTAACGGTCCGCACATACGCTCCGCTAACGGCACATACGCTCCGCACATACGCTCTGCTAACGGTCCGCACATATGCTCCGCTAACGGTCCGCACATACGCTCCGCTAATGGTCCGCACATACGCTCCGCTAATGGTCCGCACATACGCTCTGCTAACGGCACATACGCTCCGCTAACGGTCCAGGTATACTCTCCGCTAACGGTCCGCACATACGCTCCGCTAACGGCACATACGCTCCGCACATACGCTCCGCTAACGGTCTGCACACGTTAACATGTTCAATGCAGCCAAAAGCAGAATCCTTTAGACGCACTGGGATTTTCACTAGTTCCAACGTAATCCCACCCGCAGCAATATTTGACGCTCTTTGGCCTCATTTTTTTAACACGATTGGTCGGGACTCTTGGTGTCACTTTTTGACACTCGGGTTCAGGACAGATTTTGAGTAATTTTTCAACGTGAAGGGTTACAACACTTCGTAAGGTTTAGGTAAAGATTTTGGGTGGGAAGGGAAGAACGGGACATGAACCCCGGTCTCCTGCGTGAAAGTCCTGTGTTGTCATCAACCCCCCCCAACCTGCCTCCTTACACGGATTTTCTCTACTGTTGTCTCTCTACATACTACTCTCTACCGTTGTCTCTCTACATACTACTCTCTACCGTTGTCTCTCTACATACTACTATCTACTGTCTTCTCTCTACATACTACTCTCTACCGTTGTCTCTCTACATACTACTGTCTACCGTTCTCTCTACATACTACTCTCTACCGTTGTCTCTCTACATACTACTCTCTACTGTTGTCTCTCTACATACTACTCTCTACCGCTCTCTCTACATACTACTCTCTACCGTTGTCTCTCTACATACTACTCTCTACCGTTGTCTCTCTACATACTACTGTCTACCGTTCTCTCTACATACTACTCTCTACCGTTGTCTCTCTACATACTACTCTCTACCGCTGTCTCTCTACATACTACTCTCTACCGTTGTCTCTCTACATACTACTCTCTACCGTTGTCTCTCTACATACTACTCTCTACTGTTGTCTCTCTACATACTACTCTCTACCGTTGTCTCTCTTCATACTGCTCTCTACCGTTGTCTCTTTACATACTACTCTCTACCGTTGTCTCTCTACATACTACTCTCTACTGCTGTCTCTCTACATACTACTCTCTACTGCTGTCTCTCTACATACTACTCTCTACTGTTGTCTCTCTACATACTACTCTCTACTGTTGTCTCTCTACATACTACTCTCTACTGTTGTCTCTCTACATACTACTCTCTACTGTTGTCTCTCTACATACTACTCTCTACTGCTGTCTCTCTACATACTACTCTCTACTGCTGTCTCTCTATATACTACTCTCTACTGCTGTCTCTCTACATACTACTCTCTACCGTTGTCTCTTTACATACTACTCTCTACCATTGTCTCTTCATACTGCTCTCTACCGTTGTCTCTCTACATACTACTCTCTACTGCTGTCTCTCTACATACTACTCTCTACCGTTGTCTCTTTACATACTACTCTCTACCATTGTCTCTTTACATACTACTCTCTACCGTTGTCTCTCTACATACTACTCTCTACCGTTGTCTCTTTACATACTACTCTCTACCGTTGTCTCTCTACATACTACTCTCTACCGTTGTCTCTCTACATACTACTCTCTACTGCTGTCTCTCTTCATACTACTCTCTACCGTTGTCTCTTTACATACTACGTCATCTTACAGCGCCGCGGTCAAGCTACTGCTCTGCCCAGTGCGTTCCATACATACGAAGGGTGATTTTTGCGTTGTTTCTGACGCTGAGAGACACTGACCAAGCGTCTAAAGTATTTGACGAGTTGGGAGTGAGACACAAAGATGACAGAGCTGCACTGAAATCAGCAACAGTATAACTTTAATATGAAATTCAATACTTTAGATAAAACAGTATACCATTGGTTTTAGAGGTTTTGTCATTCAGTCCCAAAGAAACAGCAGCACAGTTTACTTAATTACATCTTTGCGTCCATTTCAAACATCGGGGTGAAACCTGGAGTTGTAACATTCATCCTTCTCCTTATAATGAATGTATCAACCTAAAGACCAAATTATATATGTCTATTGTTGTACGTGTGATTTGTTTTTTCGTGTGTATTGTGTGCCTGTTTGGGTGTGATTTTCTTTACATGTTTGTGTGATCTGAAACTCAACTTCCGAACAACTTAATCGGCCAAGTGCAGTATATATTCAGGAGCTTTTTTTGGGTGCGGAAAGTTGATAACAGTGTTAACTGAAAGATCTGAGTTGTGGCAATAAATAAAGTGAAGTCCCAGTCTTTCCCTGAATGTTCAACTGCTAACGCTAGGAAACTGCCAATGTTGCTAATAATGAAAACAAGGTTTTGCTTCTAGAAGAACATTTACTCAGTGAATATTAGAAGTTGCTATTTGATTAATTGATTTAATAGAGTGGTGTTTAAAGGTGCACTATGAGTTTCTTATGGTCACTTCTCTTGACGTTCCAAGTAAATTTCAAACAAAACAGAGCAAGCCTGCCCCTCCCCCCATGTTTCCGTAACTGTCATGACTTACTGACTTAAAGCTGAATTATACTGGCCGTTCCCAACCTGGCGCACACAGCACAGCACCCACGGGAGCACTACCAATACCCTGAGCCTCGCAGCCCTTCAGCCGCTGCTTGAGAGCGAGAGGCAGCGGGCAGAGGAGGCTGAAGCAGACCCTCCTCTGCCCGCTGGCTGCTAGCCGCTGGCCGCTAGCCGCTGGCCGCTAGCCGCTGGCCGCTAGGCGCTGCCACTTGCTCCATAGACAGTTAAAGAAAGACTCTCTCTCTCTCTCTCTCTCTTCATCTGCAACGTTGTCGCCTACTCTGGCTCAAATGAACAGCCCACATATGGTCATCGAACTAGAACAACCTTATCCACATTGTCAAAATGACTTAAATATTGAGCCATTACATACAGGAGCCTATAATGTCTGTAGCCTACTCCGTAACAACAGACTACCTGGACGCCTTTTTCTCGTCTCTCTCCACACCGCTGTCTTCAGACTTTTGCGTTTTTACCCTTTAGACGGTAACACGACGGTGGAGCGTTTTTTAAGATTTCCACTCTGGAGGATGGTTTCAATTTTTTGCGTTTTTAAGCCCCAAAAACGCCGTCGCTATATAAACGAAAGGCACATCCGATAAAATATTTTTTCGTTTCACCCGCGAGCGTCATCGTGTAAACAGGACTCTCAGAGTGACTGCAAGTCTCTCTTGTAAACTCACCGGGTTAAGATGAGTTATTTTCTGGTGAACGAAAGGCTTGATCCCACCAAGTAGCTCATCCAATCAAATCGAAGCATTGACGTCAATGCCGCTGCCAGTTCTGCCGTAGAAAGAGCAACGTCGGTAGCCTTTCCTCGTTAGCGCCACCTCTGTTCAGGAGAAGACTGCAACTAGTGTCGCGAGCACCAGCGCGGGTATAAATAGTTACGGCGATTTCATGACGTCACATATGTAAAACACGCTTTACTGTCACTAACCCCCCCCCTCCCCCAACCATCTTGTCTGAGATTGGCTGGAGTGGTTTGTTGTATTTTGGTGCCTATCCTGTGCCTCTAGTGTTTGTTTGACGTTTACGACCCCTGTGTTGTCTCCCGAGACCGGGCTTTTTCACGGTGTGTTCAGGGGGCAGGCGGCTAGCGGATCAAGGAGATATCTAGCTTATATAGCATAACGTCGCTGTCGGGCGGAAAAACATGTACGTCCAAGATGTGTTGCTTTTCAGAAAATTGAAAAAAACAAACATTTTATTGAGCTATTTTTCTCGGACGAAATCACCTCGTCACCTTCAGCTCTGCGACGCATTCTCACGAACGGGTTCGTACGATATTATAGGAAAATGGACCGTACCAATTCGTATGCTAACCTTCGAAATTAGGCGATTGCCGGCCGCTCACCCGATGCCGTCACTCATATCAGCGGCCGTTGTTGAGACGACAACAACGTAGGAGTCAGCGGCAACGACCGTTAAGTTTAGGCACCAAAACGACTAAAAGTTTAGGAAAAAGATCGTGGTTTGGAGTAAAACCCTCCTGAGAAACGAACACCCGTTTCCTGGCGGAAAGTTTATCTTCAACTCTGGGGGGTTTGTACGATATTGTATGAAAACGTATGCTTATTCGAATGATATCCTACGTAAAGACCGAGCAAATGCATTGATTCATGAAAACAAATAGAAATGACAAAATATTCCGCCCAACAGCGACAATAAGCACGTTGCCTGTGATTATTAAAAGGCTAATACGGCTAAATGTTAGCGTTTGCTCTCGACATCTTGTGTGTTCATGTGGTAACGTTACATTTGAGTCACAGAGTTAACCGTCTGTTTCTCTGAAGACAAATCCCCGCTGATCTTTCTTGTAATATGAAATAATTTTCGCCGTTTTGAAGATGTTTCCAGACATTTTTTTTGCCTTTTTGACATTTTTGTCACTTTTTCTTTGCCTTTTTGTCAGTTTTTGATTATTTTTTTTTACCTTTTTTGACATTTTTTCCACCGTTTTCGCTTTTTTGTAGGCTTTTTTCGACAATATTTCACAGATTTTGACTTTTTTTCTGCCTTGTTAACCTTTTTTTCACCTTTAAAAAAAAGAAGCATTTTTTGTCACATTTTTTTTCACATTCTTTGAATTTTTTAACCTTTCTTGACATTTCTTCCACCGTTTATGACAATATTTTACAGATCTCGACTTTTTTCCGCCTTGTTCTACTTTTTTTCACCTTTTAAAGAAAAAAACGTTGCCTTTTTCGACATTTTTGTCACATTTTTTTTTGCCTTTTTTTTCACATATTTAATTTTTTTTAACTTTTTGACATTTTTTCCGCCTTGTTTGACTTTTTTTCCACCATTTTCAACGTTTTTGTAGCCTTTTTCGACAATATTTTACAGATTTTGACATTTTTTCCGCCTTGTTTGACTTTTTTTCCACCATTTTCAACGTTTTTGTAGCCTTTTTTCGACAATATTTCACAGATTTTGACATTTTTTCCGCCTTGTTTGACTTTTTTTCCACCATTTTCAACGTTTTTGTAGCCTTTTTTCGACAATATTTTACAGATTTTGACATTTTTTCCGCCTTGTTTGACTTTTTTTCCACCATTTTCAACGTTTTTGTAGCCTTTTTTCGACAATATTTTACAGATTTTGACATTTTTTCCGCCTTGTTTGACTTTTTTTCCACCATTTTCAATGTTTTTGTAGCCTTTTTTTCGACAATATTTCACAGATTTTGACATTTTTTTCCGCCTTGTTTGACTTTTTTTTCCCACCATTTTCAACGTTTTTGTAGCCTTTTTTCGACAATATTTCACAGATTTTGACATTTTTTTCCGCCTTGTTTGACTTTTTTTTCCACCATTTTCAACGTTTTTGTAGCCTTTTTCGACAATATTTCACAGATTTTGACTTTTTTTCGCCTTTTTTTACTTTTTTTCCACCATTTTCAACGCTTTTTGTAGCCGTTTTTCGACAATATTTCACAGATTTTGACATTTTTTCCGCCTTGTTTGACTTTTTTTCCACCATTTTCAACGTTTTTGTAGCCTTTTTTCGACAATATTTCACAGATTTTGACATTTTTTCCGCCTTGTTTGACTTTTTTTCCACCATTTTCAACGTTTTTGTAGCCTTTTTTCGACAGTATTTCACAGATTTTGACTTTTTTCGCCTTTTTGACTTTTTTTCCACCATTTTCAACGTTTTTGTAGCCTTTTTTCGACAGTATTTCACAGATTTTGACATTTTTTCCGCCTTGTTTGACTTTTTTTCCACCATTTTCAACGTTTTTGTAGCCTTTTTTCGACAATATTTCACAGATTTTGACATTTTTTCCGCCTTGTTTGACTTTTTTTCCACCATTTTCAACGTTTTTGTAGCCTTTTTTCGACAATATTTCACAGATTTTGATTTTTTTTTGCCTTTTTTCGTCTTTGTTTGGATTAAGACGTAGTGTCGTAATTTAAGAAACGTGTTAACAATCTTCTTTTTTATGCAGTAGATGCAATGTTTCTTTATCCAGACGGTCTAAATATTGTTAAATTACCTTCTGGGATTTGTCTTTCAGCCAGATTCGACCGACCCCTCTCAAAGGTTTTGTTAAAGTCACTATAAAGAGTGAAAATGACGGATGTTTTCGGTGTCTTAGCGAAGGTTTTTGGTTCCGTTGTTCATGTCGGTGCCTCTTCATGTCTCTCTGTTAAACTGTAATTCTCACCAAGGTTTTCTAGAGGCTATTTGCATTGCATGTTATTCATTTTGTTTAATCTTTTATTTTTTCTAAACTGTATGTGCTTTACGGCAGGAAGCGGTACGATCAAATATTGCAGGCTTTACGGTTATAGATGGTGATCCACGTGTTGCAATAAAATGAAAACAAAAGAGCAATTGTTCCCTTTGAGTGATATTCTTTCTTTCTTTTGTGGTTGTGTATACATGTCGGAAAATCCAGAGTTTACAGTTTGACGGCCTCGCAGAAAAAGTAAACAGTGGTTTGGAAATGTTTTTTCTTATTGATACAATGTTGAATATTAACTTGCACTTCTGTTCTCGTACTTGTACTTCAATCAATTATCCTGTTCAGGGTCGCCTGTCCATCCCAGCATGCATTGGGCACTTCTCAGCAGACATTTCTTTTCTTTTTTATTTGATTATTTTTTGGGCTTTTCCGCCTTTATTTTGATAGGACAGCTAGGTGAGAGTGGGGGAAGACATGCAGGAAATCGTCACAGGTCGGATTTGAACCCTGGATCTCTGCGTCGAGGCATAAACCTCTCAGTATATGTGCGCCTGCTCTACCCGCTGAGCCAACCCGGCCACCCCAGCAGACATTTTGACTAAGTAGCTATAGTAGGAAAAGCACAGCTGTTATTAAAAACATTAATTTAATTATATAACATGAATTAATTAAAAATAAACATCTGCCTGCCTCTATGGGAATCTAACATAGGGGTGTACTGACTTATGCCCCCTATATTTTAAGGAAGAACATTTATTTATTTACGATACATTATTCATTCACAAAGATAATTGGTGTCCTTAAAGGTTGGATTTTTCCTCATTTTTTTCAATAAAGCATTAAGATCAATTTCCAAAAGATTTTTTTATTCCTCTTTTTAGTCACCTTTAGCAGGGCTTCCTATACTCATGAACTGTCCATCCATCCATCCATCTTCATCCGCTTATCCGGGAGTCGGGTCGCGGGGGTAGCAGCTCCAGCAGGGGACCCCAAACTTCCCTTTCCCGGGCCACATTAACCAGCTCCGACTGGGGGATCCCAGGCGTTCCCAGGCCAGGTTAGAGATATAATCCCTCCACCTAGTCCTGGGTCTCCCCGAGGCCTCCTCCCAGCTGGGCGTGCCTGGAACACCTCCCTAGGGAGGCGCCCAGGGGCATCCTTACCAGATGCCCGAACCACCTCAACTGGCTCCTTTCGGCGCAAAGGAGCAGCGGCTCTACTCCGAGCTCCTCACGGATAACTGAGCTTCTCACCCTATCTCTAAGGGAGACGCCAGCTACCCTCCTGAGGAAACCCATTTCGGCCGCTTGTACCCTGGATCTTGTTCTTTCGGTCATGACCCAGCCTTCATGACCATAGGTGAGGGTAGGAACAAAAAACTGACCGGTAGATTGAGAGCTTTGCCTTCTGGCTCAGCTCTCTTTTTAAAGTCTAACGGTGCGATAAATTGAATGTAATACCGCACCTGCTGTGCCGATTCTCCGACCAATCTCCCGCTCCATTGTCCCCTCACTCGCGAACAAGACCCCAAGGTACTTGAACTCCTTCACTTGGGGTAAGGACTCATTCCCTACCTGGAGAAGGCACTCCATCGGTTTCCTGCTGAGAACCATGGCCTCCGATTTAGAGGTGCTGATCCTCATCCCAGCCGCTTCACACTCGGCTGCGAACCGATCCAGTGAGTGCTGAAGGTCACAGGCCGATGATGCCATCAGGACCACATCATCTGCAAAAAGCAGCGATGAGATCCCCAGCCCACCGAACTGCAACCCCTCTCCACCCCGACTACGCCTCGATATCCTGTCCATAAATACTACAAACAGGATTGGTGACAAAGCGCAGCCCTGGCGGAGGCCAACTCTCACCTGAAACGAGTCCGACTTACTGCCGAGAACCCGGACACAGCTCTCGCTTTGGTCGTACAGAGGTGGATGGCCCTGAGAAGGGACCCCCTCACCCCGTACTCCCGCAGCACCTCCACAGTATCTCCCGGGGCACCCGGTCATACGCCTTCTCCAGATCCACAAAACACATGTAGACTGGTTGGGCATACTCCCAGGCTCCCTCCAGGATCCTTGCAAGAGTAAAGATCTGGTCCGTTGTTCCCACGACCAGGGACGGAATCCGCATTGTTCCTCTTCAACCTGAGATTCGACTATCGACCGAACCCTCCTTTCCAGCACCTTCGAGTAGACTTTACCGGGGAGGCTGAGAAGTGTGATACCCCTGTAATTGGCACACACCCTCTGGTCCCCCCTTTTTAAAAAGGGGAACCACCACCCAGTCTGCCACTCCTTAGGCACCGTCCCAGACTTCCACGCAATGTTGAAGAGGCGTGTCAACCAAGACAGCCCCTCCACACCCAGAGCTTTAAGCATTTCTGGACGGATCTCATCAATTCCTGGGGGCTTTGCCACTGTGGAGTTGTTTAACTACCTCAGCAACCTCCACCAGGGAAATTGATGCCATCCCCCATCATCCTCCAGCTCTGCCTCTACCATAGAGGGCGTATTAGTCGGATTTAGGAGTGAACTCATGAACTGTATATTTGTGAAATATATACTAATTACAATGCTTTACTTTTTGTAGCTATACGCATGAAAGGTTCATGAGAGCAGCCTGACTTTTTAGGCCTAAAGAAGGAAACACACATACAATAGACAGCCATGTCCGGTTAAAAAAAAAAAAACGACCTTTTGTACTGAGTGACCATGCCGCCCACATATTTGTGGTTTTGTGGTTACTGGAATATGGGTGTCCCAACATGCACATGAACAGACCCTCCCCCCACAAATGTTTATTGACTGTTATGTAACCCGGGCAGTACATTATTGATTTAATGAGTGTATCTGGAGGCTAGGCTGCATGTCTGTGTGTGTCCACTTTGACAAGACAAGCTAATGATTGATTGATTGACTGATGACGTCAGTGGGCAGAAGAGGTAGACTGTCATTCACATTGTTCTCTTACAGAGAGAACAACTGTCTGTCTGTCTCTGACTTTTGTTCAAGAAACTGTGGAAGACGGAAACAAGCATACCTCTGTTTGTCGGGATGAGATCACCTGGAGTTTGCCTTTTTTGGCTGTTTCTTGTCCTCATTCACTCTGAAAGGGTGAGTTAATTCACACGTTTTTTTTACCCTTTATTTTGTAGTGTTCAAAAGTATTCTATATAAAAAAAAGTCTGCATTTGTGGCAATCTTACGTGTTATTATGACTTGAATATCCCTCCTGTTGTAATTTGGGTTTCTATCAACCAAATAGTCCAAAAAATAAATAATGATGTGGATGGTTCCATAAAACCAGCACACTTCAAAAGTAAAATAAATGATCAGTTCACGACTTCAAATGAATTTGGGTGTTTTATTCAATTTTGAACATTGAAAAAAAGTAAAAAACACAACAAAATGTCAAAAAAGCGGCAAGAAAATCAACAAAAACGTCAGGAAAAGTGACAAAAAAATTGGAAAATAAACTGACAAAAATGTTTGACCCAGAAAAACAAAAGTGCTGCATGGTCGACGGGAAGACAACACTTTACACTAATTAAAACAAGAGTTTTCAAACATGGATTTCTGCTTGATGTTGCAGCACAAACACGGTATGTAGAATAGTGTTGTATTGCATTAACGAGTGCCTGAACTGATACTTTTTAGAAAATCAGCACATATATTTACACATATATATATATATATATATATATATATATATATATATATATATATATATATATATACAATGCCTATAAAAAGAAACAAAACGGTGAAACATCCAAGGGGGGTCCCTTGGATGTTTCACCCTTTTGTTTCTTTTATACATGAAATCATTGTCAATATAATTTGGCTTTTTTGACAAGAATTTGCACAAAAAAAACCTCTTTAATATCAAAGTGAAGACGGATTTTTACAAACTAATGTCAATTAATTAAAAATATACAAGGTAAAGAAGATGATTGCATAAATATTCACCCCCTTCAGGTCAGTATTTAGTAGATGCACCTTTGGCTGCAATTACAGCACTGAGTCTGTGTGGATATGTTTCAATCAGGCTGGCACATCTGGACACTGCTATTTCTCTTCATTCTTCCTTGCAAAACAGCTCAAGCTCTGTCAGGTTGCTCGGGGATCGGGCGTGAACAGCTCTTTTCAAGTCCAGCCACAGATTCTCGATTGGATTGAGATCTGGGCTTTGACTTGGCCACTCCAGAACATTCAACTTGTTGTCTTTGAACCATTTCTGTGTAGCTTTTGCTGTATGCTTAGGGTCGTTGTCTTGCTGGAAAATAACTCTTCTCCCAAGTTGTAGTTCTCTTGCAGACTGAGTCAGATTATCTTCCAGGATTTGGCGATATTTTTCTGCATTCATGTTCCCCTCTACCTTTACAAGCCTTCCAGGGCCTGCTGCTGTGAAGCATCCCCAGAGCATGATGCTGCCACCACCATGCTTCACGTGGAGATGGTGTGTTTGTGGTGATGTGCAGTGTTTGGTGTTTGCCAAACAAAGCGTCTAGTCTGATGGCCAAAAAGCTCAAGTTTTGTCTTATCAGACCAAAGAACCTTCTTCCAATTGACCTTGGAGTCTAGCACATGTCTTTGGGCGAATTCCAGGCGAGATTTCATATGAACAGTGGCTTTCTCTTTGCCACTCTCCCATACAGCTTCGACTGGTGAAGAACCCGGGCAACAGTTGTTCTATGTACAGTTTCTCCCATCTGAGCCACTGAAGCTTTTAACTCCTTCAGAGTGGTCGTAGGTGTCTTGGTGGCGTCCCTCACCAGTCTTCTTCTTGCCCGGTCACTCAGTTTGTGAGGACGGCCAGCTCTAGGCAGATTTAAACAAGTGTCATACTCCATCCATTTCTGAATGATGGAATTAACTGAACTCCGTGGGATGTCCAGTGAGTTGCAATTGTAGTAGGAATACTGATGAACCAGAGACTTGACCTCCCAGTCACCTGTGTTTTTTATACTACAATCACTTGACACACATCAGCTGATCTCAGGTGATCTCCATTTCACTAATTGTGACACTGCTGGCATCAACTAACTGGACTTCTGTTGAATTAGGTCAGTCACTTTAAAGAGGGTGAATATTTATGCAATCATCTTCTTTGCCCAAATGTAACTAATGACATATACAGTGGGGAGAACAAGTATTTGATACACTGCCGATTTTGCAGGTTTTCCTACTTACCAAAGCATGTAGAGGTCTGTAATTTTGATCATAGGTACACTTCAACTGTGAGTGAAGGAATCTAAAACAAAAATACAGAAAATCACATTGTATGATTTTTAAATAATTAATTAGCATTTTATTGCATGACATAAGTATTTGATCACCTACCACCCAGTAAGAATTCTGGCTCTCACAGACCTGTTAGTATTTCTTTAAGAAGCCCTCCTGTTCTCTACTCATTACCTGTATTAACTGCACCTGTTTGAACTTGTTACCTGTGTAAAAGACACCTGTCCACACACTCAAACAGACTCCAACCTCTCCACAATGGCCAAGACCAGAGCGCTGTGTAAGGACATCAGGGATAAAATTGTAGACCTGCACAAGGCTGGGAGGGGCTACAGGACAATAGGCAAGCAGCTTGGTGAGAAGGCAACAACTGTTGGCGCAATTATTAGAAAATGGAAGAAGTTCAAGATGACGGTCAATCTCCCTCGGTCTGGGGCTCCATGCAAGATCTCACCTCGTGGGGCATCAATGATCATGAGGAAGGTGAAGGATCAGCCCAGAACTACACGGCAGGACCTGGTCAATGACTGAAGAGAGCTGGGACCCCAGTCTCAAAGAAAACCATTAGTAACACACTACGCCGTCATGGATTAAAATCCTGCAGCGCACGCAAGGTCCCCCTGCTCAAGCCAGCGCATGTCTAGGGCCGTCTGAAGTTTGCCAATGACCATCTGGATGATCCAGAAGAGGAATGGGAGAAGGTAATGTGGTCTGATGAGACAAAAATAGAGCTTTTTGGACTAAACTCTACTCGCCGTGTTTTGAGGAAGAAGAAGGATGAGTACAACCCCAAGAACACCATCCCAACCATGAAGCATGGAGGTGGAAACATCATTCATTGGGGTTGCTTTTCTGCAAAGGTGACAGGACGACTTATTGAGGGGAGGATAGATGGGGCCATGTATCGCGAGATCTTGGCCAACAACCTCCTTCCCTCAGTAAGAGCATTGAAGATGGGTCGTGGCTGGGGCTTCCAGCATGACAACGACCCGAAACACACAGCCAGGGCAACTAAGGAGTGGCTCCGTAAGAAGCATCTCAAGGTCCTGGAGTGGCCTAGCCAGTCTCCAGATCTGAACCCAATAGAAAATCTTTGGAGGGAGCTGAAAGTCCGTATTGCCCAGCGACAGCCCCAAAACCTGAAGGATCTGGAGAAGGTCTGTATGGAGGAGTGGGCCAAAATTCCTGCTGCAGTGTGTGCAAACCTGATCAAGAACTACAGGAAACGTATGATCTCTGTAATTGCAAACAAAGGTTTCTGTACCAAATATTAAGTTCTGCTTTTCTGATGTATCAAATACTTATGTCATGCAATAAAATGCAAATTATTTACTTAAAAATCATACAGTGTGATCTAGATTTTTGTTTTAGATTCCGTCACTCACAGTTGAAGAGTACCTATGATAAAAAATTACAGACTTCTACATGCTTTGTAAGTGGGAAAACCTGCAAAATCGGCAGTGTATCAAATACTGTACCCACTGTATATGTCACTAGTTACATTTGGGCATGGAAAGTAGTTATATTGTAACTATTCTTATCATGTTTGCTTGAAAAAAAAAACATTAATGAAGGAACTATCACAAAATTACAGTAAATAAAAACAAATGAGAATAACTGATGAATGAATGAGAGGGCTATTAGTAAACAAGAGCACTCCCTATGTAACACATTTTCAAGCATCATCTTAAACGTCCCAATGGAAACAAGTTGTTCTAATTTAAGGGAATCCTGCAGCCAGTTACTATTGCTGCGTGGCTGCGTCTGTGAGTGTGTCTGATACGTTGTGTCAGTAAAATTTAGCAGCAAAGACAGACCAGACAACCTCACTATTAGTTGGATAAAGTTCTGAAAAAAATACTGGGAACCAAGCAATCGGCACTTTGCACTGCACTAGTAGTACTTATAATTAAATAACTGTAGTCTTGTGATCTTGGTCAAATACAAGTTGACAAAAAATAATTTTCAACAAAAGATAAAACTGCTGAATTCAACAAGCAACAAGTACTTATACGTTTACAGAGGTATAAAGTTGTGTATCATCTGCATAATGCTTTACCAGGAAACGGCCCTGAGCCGTAGATGTTATGATAACCATGTTCTGTTCTCTCCTGTTCTCTTGATTTCGCACTGTAATGCATTTTAATTGCTGCTGCAGTGTTCAGGTGATGAGGATCCATCACCCATAGAGGGGATTCAACTAAAACCCAAGTTACCAACCCCAACCCCTAAAGCCCCTGAGAGAGATGAGTTCCTGAGTTCACTTAAGTGTCTGCAAGTATATTTTGATGGGTTTCTTCCTGTGGTTGTTAGATTTCCTTTACTACTCTGTAGTTGCTATGGTCTGTTACATTCATATTTGTACATTACAGTCTTTTTTAATGATTCAGAGGTCTGGTACAAGGCTAGATTATCACAGTCTTAAGCTACTGATAACTTTCCACCTAACCAGCAGACCCAGGAAGTCTAGCGGTCCAAGGCTTAATGCCACTAGGCCTGCTCGGGGCACCTCTCACTCTGACGTCTCTAAATGTTTGCCCATATAGGACCTGAGTGTGTGTGTAGTTCAAGCCTGTGTAGTGTGCTCCAACAACAGAGTGAAACATTTTTTAATTGGGGATTACAAAACCGGGGATCAATAAAAGCATACATTATTATTATTATTACTCTATAATATATATATATATATATGTGTGTGTGTGTAAGTAATGTGAAATGAATCTGTTTGTAGTGTCATGGCACAGTCCCTTTCATATTGGCTATTTGATCTACTGCCAGGCTGAGGTGTGTGTGGCTTACCTGCTGTCTCGTTCACTTGTCGCTGCTCCGCTTCGTCTTCTGACCAGCAATCTGGCTGTGGTCTGGCGCTGACTAGCCTCGACACTCGTTAGTCGGTGATCTGGTGATAGTTCATTTGTAGACATTTAATGAGATGCAAAGAGGCAGACAAAACATTGACACAACTTGATAAGGGAAACACAGAATACCATAACGAAATAAATCTTTTAAAAACAAAGAAAAGAAAGAAAAAAAAAAAGTTGTCTGGCCATTCTTCATGAAGGCTGTCTCAAAGCTCTTATTCCTGCACTGAGAAGCGAGAATGGAGGAGCGAAGATGGATCTCTGGGGAGCTATGAGTGAGGATACAGAGAGCAGCCTTCCTGGAAGCCGTGCAGCTGAAAGCTGTTGCTAACTCCGCCCATACAGCTGACGAAGTCACGTGACGCTTCAGAGGAAAGGACGTCTCATCCCTCTAAAACACACATTTCCTTGTTTCCTCTCTCCTTGCATGATTTCCTCACGTCTCTCCCATGTTTCCTCTGTGGGACGGACTAATATGCAAGGAAGGGAAGCAAGTAAAGGAAACAGGGATGCAAATTAAGGGGGATGGGATGTACCACATGGCATCCTTCATGGCTGTCTCCTAGTTTGTCCTTAACTTCTGCTTTTGTAAAGGTAAGCCACACCCACCTCAGCCTGGCAGTAGGTCAAACAGCCAATAGGAAAAAGTTGGTAGCATGATAGTATTCAGTATGATCTATCTTTCAACATTTATCAGGTTAACTCGTGCATCATGTGACCTGGTGTTTTGTCCTCCATGGGAGCGTTGCATCGAAGGACGTTGCTCTTGTAAACCACCCTACATGTGTCCTGTTGAGAACGTGACCTCAGTTTGTGGGCTGGACAATAGAAACTACCGCTCCTACTGCCAGGTAACTCATGTACAGAGATAGGCTATCGACAGCTGTTCTGGAATATGAACTCAATGTGGAAACACAAATCTGGAATTTGTTTTAGATGTAGTTTTCTAAGCTACTAATCAGTTTCTGGAAGAAAAAAAAACTGCCCAATTAGTTCCCATCTATACCACTTGTCAAGAATCAAAACCATGTGACAAGATGACTCTGATTGAAATCAGAATCGATATAATCTAGATACTCATTACAGGCCTTAAAATGACCTGGTTGATTTCAATAGTGCAACCCTTCTACATTAGTAAATTGTGTTGGTTTTGGGCATCATTAAACCCCAGTTCATACCAAAGATTTGCGACGAACGTTTTAGAATGTTTCATGAAAAGTTTCAGCGGTCTGAACCGGCACGTCTCAGCTCGACTCAAACCAGCTTGTTGAGTCTCCAGGGGCTGGTTTTACAACGTAAGAGACGTCTCCCGTTTCAACAGCCAACAGAAAAGTCAGCTGGTGGAGTCTCCAGAGGCTGGTTTTACAACGTAAGAGACATCTCCTGTTTCGACAGCCAATAGAGAAGTCAGCTGGTGGAGTCTCCAGAGGCTGGTTTTACAACGTAAGAGACATCTCCTGTTTCGACAGCCAATAGAGAAGTCAGCTGGTGGAGTCTCCAGAGGCTGGTTTTACAACGTAAGAGACGTCTCCTGTTTCAACAGCAAATAGAGAAGTCAGCTGGTGGAGTCTCCAGAGGCTGGTTTTACAACGTAAGAGACGTCTCCTGTTTCAACAGCCAATAGAGAAGTCAGCTGGTCGAGTCTCCAGAGGCTGGTTTTACAACGTAAGAGACGTCTCCTGTTTCAACAGCCAATAGAGAAGTCAGCTGGTGGAGTCTCCAGAGGCTGGTTTTACAACGTAAGAGACGTCTCCTGTTTCAACAGCCAATAGAGAAGTCAGCTGGTGGAGTCTCCAGAGGCTGGTTTTAGAACGTAAGAGACGTCTCCTGTTTCAACAGCCGATAGAGAAGTCAGCTGGTTGAGTCTCCAGAGGCTGGTTTTAGAACGTAAGAGACGTCTCCTGTTTCAACAGCCAATAGAGAAGTCAGCTGGTGGAGTCTCCAGAGGCTGGTTTTACAACGTAAGAGACGTCTCCTGTTTCAACAGCCAATAGAGAAGTCAGCTGGTGGAGTCTCCAGAGGCTGGTTTTACAACGTAAGAGACGTCTCCTGTTTCAACAGCCAATAGAGAAGTCAGCTGGTGGAGTCTCCAGAGGCTGGTTTTACAACGTAAGAGACGTCTCCTGTTTCAACAGCCAATAGAGAAGTCAGCTGGTGGAGTCTCCAGAGGCTGGTTTTAGAACGTAAGAGACGTCTCCTGTTTCAACAGCCAATAGAGAAGTCAGCTGGTGGAGTCTCCAGAGGCTGGTTTTACAACGTAAGAGACGTCTCCTGTTTCAACAGCCAATAGAGAAGTCAGCTGGTTGAGTCTCCAGAGGCTGGTTTTAGAACGTAAGAGACGTCTCCTGTTTCAACAGCAAATAGAGAAGTCAGCTGGTGGAGTCTCCAGAGGCTGGTTTTACAACGTAAGAGACGTCTCCTGTTTCAACAGTCGATAGAGAAGTCAGCTGGTCGAGTCTCCAGAGGCTCGTTTTACAACATAAGAGACGTCTCCTGTTTCAACAGCCAATAGAGAAGTCAGCTGGTGGAGTCTCCAGAGGCTGGTTTTACAACGTAAGAGACGTCTCCTGTTTCAACAGTCGATAGAGAAGTCAGCTGGTGGAGTCTCCAGAGGCTGGTTTTAGAACGTAAGAGACGTCTCCTGTTTCAACAGCAAATAGAGAAGTCAGCTGGTGGAGTCTCCAGAGGCTGGTTTTACAACGTAAGAGACGTCTCCTGTTTCAACAGCCAATAGAGAAGTCAGCTGGTGGAGTCTCCAGAGGCTGGTTTTAGAACGTAAAACACGTCTCCTGTTTCAACAGTCGATAGAGAAGTCAGCTGGTGGAGTCTCCAGAGGCTGGTTTTACAACGTAAGAGACGTCTCCTGTTTCAACAGTCGATAGAGAAGTCAGCTGGTCGAGTCTCCAGAGGCTGGTTTTACAATGTAGGAGACGTCTCCTGTTTCAACAGCCAACAGAGAAGTCAGCTGTTCAAGTCAGCTACAAATTATAGAAATAAAATGATCCAGAATCCATTTTATTTCTATGTTACATACTGTCAGCTAGTGGAAATGGCAGAGTTTAAGACGGAGGTTCAAAAACACAAAAAACGGAAAAACTGGAAAAAAACAGTCCGAAAAAGTGATAAGTACAGCACCAAAAAACTTTTTAAAAAACATTGAAAAAGCGCCAGTAATGTGTAACAAAAGCATAAAAAAATTGTTGTGTCGTTTCCAGCGCTAAATGGCGTCGAATAAGCACCAAAAACATCCAATTTGGTATTACAGAAGTAAATCCTATATAACTTTATGGATCTTATCCAACATCAATCATCAAAAATCAACGGTCAGCACGGTATGTGGTGGAGCGAGCTAGAGAGTGACTGAAGAGAGGGAGCGGCGTTGGAACAAATTAATATTTTAAGACGCTACAAATGATATCCAGCTACAAAAACGCCTGAAAAGTCTGAAGTTAGAACAGAAGTACAGAGAGTCGTTTCTATGCAGATGATACACCGTCTCATGTCATTGGTGTAAACTGGCAGCTTTGAGAAGGCATTGCAAGTTTCAACTCATCTTGTTGCTGATCTTTGGTCTGAACGTGGCTTATGGAACAACAGTTTCATTTATTTTAACACATTGTTAATCTGTTTTCCAGGTGATGGCTCTCTCGTGTCGGACCAAGAAATCCGTCATGTCGCACTTTGGGGTTGATTGCGGAGGTTCGTTCTCACAGATGCATTCAGTGCCTTGTAATATATTAAGTATCCTTATACTCTCCCTGTATTACTACTTGTAGTTAATGTTAAAGTCATTTCTCTGTCACCACAGCAATTCATCCGAAGTTTAAAAGTTCAATAGACCCAGAAACGGGAGTGGTCAAGGTCTTCCTCCCTCACCCTGGGACATCTGAAGGTGGGGAGGAGTTACTGGTGTGTCCGAAGATTTGGAACATGGCGGCTGCTAACGTGGTCTGCAAGACTCATGGGAATCCACTGTGAGAGGGGATATATTTATACAATACACTCTTGTGGAAATAAAATACATTTATAATAAATGCTTATCTGAAGAAGCTCCGTCAAAGTGAAAAATATGCCTTCCACGACCTCTAAAGATGTCAGAGTACATTTTGTCTGTTCTATTTCATTTGTAGTGACCGCCAAAGGCAGTGCTTTAAACTGAATATCTTGCATCTCGGGCATTTGCAGGTCAGGTATATACAGGTGCTGGTCATATAATTAGAATATCATGAAAAAGTTGATTTATTTCAGTAATTCCATCCAAAAAGTGAAATTTGTATATTATATTCATTCATCACACACAGAGTGATATATTTCAAATGTTCATTTATTTTAATTGTGATGATTATAACTGACAACTAATGAAAATCCCAAATTCAGTATCTCCGAAAATTAGAATATTACTTAAGACCAATACAAAAAAGGATTTTTAGAAATGTTGGCCAACTGAAAAGTATGAACATGAAAAGTATGAGCATGTACAGTATATCAACAACGTCAACTGTAACTTTGGGGTGACTTTGTCACACCAACGTAAGAAGCCCCGGACTGGTTGACACTCTGTTCCCTCTCTGAAGAGGGACAGCTCATCGCAGCCTTTGGAGGGCGAAGAATTTGCAACTTCGAACGTAAGATCGCAGTGCTACGAGCGGCGAGCTTCAAGCAGACTTACAGTATACAGGTTTAGTTAAAGCTAATGCTACCACAGATGGCAGACAACCTGCAAAGCAAGAAGATGAAAAAGACATACGCTCAGGGATCACACAGAGATTGTGTGCGGGGTCGCCCTGAGGTTATAGGTGACTTTTTTGATACGAAGACTCGACCTAAGCACTGCCTTTGGCAGTCAGCACGGATTCATAAAACCGTATACGTTGTATACACTTATGTTGCGTCTGAGAGCACATACTATGCACTACATACTCAATATGTATACTATCGTTCAACATTTTGTGTACTAAGCTGCCAAAAACCAAAACATAGCGATGGAGATATAGCCTTAAGACTTGTGTGTCTGTGTGTGTCTGTGTGTGTGTGTGTGTGTGTGTGTGTGTGTGTGTGTGTGTGTGTGTGTGTCTGTGTGTGTGTGTGTGTGTGTCTGTGTGTGTGTCTGTGTCTGTGTGTGTGTGTGTGTGTGTCTGTGTGTGTGTGTGTGTGTGTGTCTGTGTGTGTGTGTGTGTGTGTGTGTGTGTGTGTGTGTGTGTGTGTGTGTGTCTGTGTGTGTGTGTCTGTGTGTGTGTGTGTCTGTCTGTGTCTGTGTCTGTGTGTGTGTGTGAGTGTGTCTGTGTCTGTGTCTGTGTGTGTGTGTGTGTGTGTGTCTGTGTGTGTCTGTGTGTGTGTGTGTCTGTGTGTGTGTGTGTGTCTGTCTGTGTCTGTGTGTGTGTGTGTGTGTGTGTGTGTGTGTGTGTGTGTGTGTGTGTGTGTGTGTGTGTGTGTGTGTGTGTGTGTGTGTGTGTGTGTGTGTGTGTGTGTGTGTGTGTCTGTCTCTGTGTGTGTGTGTGTCTGTGTCTGTGTGTGTGTGTGTGTGTCTGTGTGTGTGTGTGTGTCTGTCTGTCTGTCTGTCTGTGTGTGTGTCTGTGTGTGTGTGTGAGTGTGTCTGTGTCTGTGTCTGTGTGTGTGTGTGTGTGTGTGTATGTGTGTGCTTACAGAGGTGCAGAGACGGCTGATTCCGTGTCTTACAATAACCTGACAACCAGCGGTGACAAGCAGTTACCGAGCAGCTGCGTTAGCATCTACTGCCAAGGTTACGAGGCTTCGCTAGCTGAGTGTGACATCTCCGACAAGGAGATGGACATGATGAGTGTCGCTACAGCAACCTGTTATAAACAATCAAGCGGTCAGTATGTACTGATTTTACTCTACTCTTTTCCATTGGTGAGCTGGGACAATGTGCTTTAGTCTCGAGTCAATTCTTTTACGATTGGATTTGTGTTGTAATTTTCATTTATTGTGATACTAGAAATATTGCAGTTTGATAGTTTTGAGTATTGCGATTTTCAGTGTTTGGTGTTTTAAGCCCCCAACGTCGTCTTCCAGGCGCTGCCTGGAAGGCACTAGGATTAGACAATGGTTAGGGTTAGGTGCCTTGAAGTCGACAGTCGCAGCGCTGCCTTGAAGTCTACGTTGGGGGCTTAAAACACCATCGAGCACGATTTTCTTTTCTTACTTTAACAAAAAACACAACATTGAATAATATACTTTTAGAGACAATATATCATGAGACATTTTTGTTTTCCAAGAAGAATGCACATCGCATGTCAGTCTGACATTTGTTTCTCTTGTATTTTGCTATACTATTCTAGTATTATGAAATGTTTGTGAATGTATGTCTTTCAGAAAAGAGTGGCTTCAAGTGTGCAAATGAAAAGTGGGTGTCTCTGAACCAGACTTGTAACGGAGTTGACGACTGTGGCGACCGCAGTGATGAGATGTGCTGCAAAAGTACAGAAAATACACACACACATAAATGGATTTTATAACCCTGAATGGTCCTGTCTTTCACAATGTGAATTATGTGTTTGACAGGTTGCAGAAACGGTGCTTTCCGCTGCAAGACGGGCGTGTGCGTGCATAAAAATGGCCTCGGTGACGGACAGATTGACTGTCTGGATGGCTCGGATGAAACACTCAAACACAGAAACAACAGTGAGATACATAGACATTTTTGAATCAGTTTACCCAAAACATAATTTACTTCCATTCAGTTTTGGAAATCAGTGAAACTTTTTCTCTTTCTGTGTACGATTTCTGTTTTTTCACCCCTTTAAAAAAAGGTTTAAACCAACTAGGGCTGGGTATCGCCAATGACTCGTTGCAATTCCCATTCACACAGTCCCGATTTGATTAAATTTACAATTTGAGTCAATATCAATCAATCAGGAAACTTCAGTTCCTCAGAGGAACCTCTCAGAGAACTTTTGCTGTAAATTGGACAAGCAAGAAGCAACCCAGGATTATGTTTTACATTAAAGGTGACCTATTATGCTTTTTCCGTATTTTCTATCGTATCTTTTATGTTGCAATGATGGAATTTCATGTTAAACGTGGCCAAATCTTCAAATAATGAAGTAAACGCATTTCAGAGAAATCCATGTGAGCTAAAACGCTCGTTTACTTCCCCCGCCAGGAACCAAGACACAGCTTGATTACATTAGACTCAAGCGGCCGGTTGCACGGTTACATTCGGTCTCGTTCAGTAGCTTGGTGCGCGGTCATCACTTCCACTACTCCAGTGGAGGCGCTAATGAGCTAGATTTCTACACACACAGTAGCAGAAGAATACCAGCTACAAACAACGGCACGAATGAGATAAAAGAAAAAAACAGGAGTGAGTCAGTTCATTGATGTATGGCACTTGATTCTCCTGGTTCAGTGACATGAGTCGGGCTAATTAACCAGCTCTTTGGTCAGTTCGTCAACACTAAGCTACATGCATCTTGGCTGCCAAAGCTGTTAAATTCTGCCCATTTCCGGGTCACGTTACTCCTGAAACATTCTGGTTGTGTAGTATTTGGTTTAAAAGCCCTCATCTGCCATTGGTGATGGTAGAAAGTACTGCTATATTCTATTACTGTCCACTGCTAAGTAGAGATGGTTCAATACCATTGTTTTACTTCCCAATACCGAATCCGATACCTGAACTTGTGTACCAATCCGAACCAGTGTGTTGTATACTTTATGATGTTTTAACAGCTGTATACTACAATCCCTGTATGGACGTGATATGATTGCAATCCAACAATAAACGCCACAGAACTTTCTTTGTTTATCCAGTTTGACAGCGAGTCATAACGGAAAAAGAACATAAATGAACTACTTGAGAGTAGATTTTCTACAGGGCTAAATTACGTATCGTATCGGTGCATAAACTCCAGTACTTTCTGAAACAGATACCAGGTTTTTAGGCAGTATCGGAGGCTTTTCGGATACAGGTATTGGTACATCTCTACTGCTAAATGCAGTAACTTGATGCTAGTGGCAGGGAAACCTGCAATCCTGGATACCAATCCTGGCAACTTTGTACTTTTTACTTATAAATCCATGGTGAAAAGGCATATATTAAAGCATTGATTTCTGGATATTATTAATTGATATCACTCAAACAAAGATTGATTTTCTTTGGAGAACCGATTATTTTAACCCAGCCCTAAAACCAACATCTAACATCATTATTTTCAGGGATGGGGGACTATGCAGACGATTTTCTGACAGATTGAAGTAATTGTAATATTTCTCTGTTTTCCACAGAAACAGAGCCGGTGCATCAACTCAAGAAAACCTCAGGTATACGTGCAACTGAGATGCAAACAGCAGTGGGTTAACCATTTCAAATTGGAAATTGTCATTGTTAGTCATGGAGATAGATAATAACATTTGTTTTTTTGTTTTTTTCAGCGTACAACTCTCCCCAAAAAGGTATGTAGCCTAAACAGTAGTCTTGCATTGCCAGACCTTCCTCCACAGCGCCACGGAGGAGGGTCTGGCTAGTCCACACAGCACTCCTGGATGGGAGAAAAATGTGCTCTGGTTTATTGGCATTTCTTTAAATCAATCACAATCGTCTTGGGCGGGGCTAAGCGCCAGTCGGAGCCACGGTGCCTCTGCAAAATAGCCTCAGGAAGGAACTAGTTTTGGTGGAACGTGTGTACGTTCAAAAGTTGTTTTAGTCGTGCAGCAGAAAACTCAGATTGGACAGATAGTCTAGCTAGCTGTCTGGATTTACCCTGCAGAGATCTGAGGAGCAGTTAACCATAGTCCTCAGAAATCCACCAGAGGTTAGAACGCCAACACAAAGACAACGGAAGGTGACGGACATCCGGCCGTAAAGAAGGACATCCGGCGGCAACGGAGCAATCCCGGAGGTGGAACGTTGTGGATATAGACAGATATCTAAACAGTGACACGTACAGTAGTACACTTTATGGCCAAAAGTATGTGGTCATCCTTGTTCGGAGCAAATCCCTGACAACCAGGTTCCAACATCAGATGAAAAGACGGAAACCATAAGTGTGGAAGCTGTTATAGAGAGGCAAAGTCCCTCCCCTTCCGGTGGACAACCATGGGAACTTATTTCGGAAAAAATATGTACGGTAGTGAAGGGGGAGACACAAATAATGTTTTGATACCGTTTGAATTGAGCCATGAAATACACATATGATGTTTGTCACTTTAACGTTATTTTGAAAGTGATGAAAGTATCAGTTTGTGGTAAAACTGTTGAAGTCTCACTCTGTGAAAATGCGTCATTAGAAAGACTCGTCAGCCCAAAGTCTCTCTGAAGCTACGGTGTCTGTGTTTGGTGCCGGGGATGTGACGTTACTCACACGTTCTTTCTTTTCTCAGCTGATAAAAAGACGCTGCATAAAACATATCAGGTAAGATAACGCTACATGTGTTGTGGAGTGGAGCTAAGCTAGCTAGCTAGCTAGCGAGCAAGGTGACATATATTGTGCGAGACGAGAGATGTATTTCACTGAGCGGTTTCACGCAAAACTAAGTGGTACTACGACGAACCTACGACCAACTGAGGAACATCATATGTGTAATTCAAGGCTCGCTTTAAATGGGATCAAAACAGTATTTGTCTCTCCTTGTACAGTACCGGACATACTGTTTTCTAAAATAAGGTCCCATGATGTACACCGGAATGGGAGGGACTTCGCCTCTCCTTAACAGAAAATTATTGAACATGGTTTTGAAAGAAAATGTTCAACTAGCCTCAAACGCCTCAGGTCACCAGGTCGCCTTACCACAAGTCGGGTTAGGGCCAATTTACAGAGACCCAGCAATTCCCCCCAAGAGCAAGGATGTGGTGTGACAGTGGTGAGGAAAAACTTCCATTAAACAGGCAGAAACGTAAGACAGACCCTGACTCTTGTTGGGCAGCCATTTGCCACTGCCAATTGGGACACACAGACACTGATACAGATATAGAGATAATATGATTCATAATAATTATAGCAGTTGGTATTATGAACAGTGGCAATTATACAGTAGTACCAATAAAGATTATAGAACTATGACTAGAAATAATAGCAGTAGCAGTGCAGGGCATAGCAGGGTGTTGAGCAGGACCATGGCAGCAGCTGTAACCACGATTCAGGTGCCACCCAAATCCAAGGAAATCTGCCAGGGGAGAAAACAAAAGGACTCTAGCGAAATAAGCTCCCCGTAGCTAAGTTAGTAAAAGCATTACTGGGACTTGAATGCACACAGATGGAAGGAAAGAGAGAGGAGATCAGTGTGTCAAAGGACGTCCCCCAGCACTCTAAACCTAAAGCAGTATCACTATGAGCTGGTCCAAGGCAAACCTGAGCCAGCCCTACAAGGGTTGGTAGACAAATCCGACAACTATGTAGAGAAGCAGAAAAGAGGAGGGGTGCCGTGTCTGTAGCTATACACCCTCCCCTGCCAGTGTAGGCATACTCTGCCACTCCTCACTCCCTAACTATAAGCTTTATCAAAGAGAAAAGTTTTAAGCATACTCTTAAATGTGGTGACGGTGTCTGCCCCCCCTAACCCAGACTGGGAGCTGGTTCCACAGGAGAGGAGCCTGATAGCTAAAGGCTCTGGCTCATATTCTACCTTTAGAGACTCTAGGAACCACAAGTAACTCTGTATTCTGGGAGCGCAGTGCTATAGTGGGACAATAGGGTACTATGAGCTCTTTAAGCTATGATGGTGCCTGACCATTAAGGGCGTTGTTGGTCAGAAGAAGGATTGACAAAGTCATCCAGTTCACATCAGAGCTGGATGTGAATTCCAACAACTGTGTGCATGTGTGTCCAGAAACGAAGGCCAGCAGAGTGTATCTGGAAGCCAAGTTGCAATGCGGGGTTCCCAATAAGACCACGGTGGACCATGTGGAGGTAGAGGAGCGACAGAGGACCAGCCGAGTCAAGAGAGTGGTGGGAGGAGTCCCGGCCAACCCGGTCAGTTAGACATAAACCTGTCTGTCTGTCAGTCTGTCTCTCTGTCAGTCTGTCTCTCTGTCAGTCAGTCTCTCTGCCTCTGTGTCTGTCTGTCTCTCTCTCTTTGTCTGTGTCTCTGTGTGTGTCTCTCCATCTGTCTCTCTTTGTCTGTGTCTCTGTGTGTGTGTCTGTCTCTGTCTGTGTGTGTGTGTGTGTCTGTCTGTCTGTCTCTCTTTGTGTGTGTGTGTGTGTGTGTCTGTCTGTCTGTCTCTCTTTGTGTGTGTGTGTGTCTGTGTCTGTCTGTCTGTCTGTCTCTCTTTGTCTGTGTGTGTGTGTCTGTCTGTCTGTGTGTCTGTCTCTCTTTGTCTGTGTGTGTGTCTGTCTGTCTGTCTCTCTTTGTCTGTGTGTGTGTGTGTGTGTGTGTCTCTCTCTTTGTCTGTGTGTGTGTGTGTCTGTCTGTGTGTGTGTGTGTGTGTGTGTGTGTGTGTGTGTGTGTGTGTGTGTGTGTGTGTCTGTCTGTCTGTCTGTCTCTCTTTGTCTGTGTGTGTGTGTGTGTGTGTGTGTGTGTATGTCTGTATGTCTGTATGTCTGTCTCTCTGTGTGTGTGTGTGTGTCTGTGTGTCTGTGTGTCTGTCTGTCTGTAAATGAAAGTTGTTCTTGTTCTGTAGACCCAGATCCAGTGGCAGATTGCTCTGGAGGAGAACAAGAAGATTGATTGCGGAGGTGCATATATCGGAGGATGCTGGGTAATCACTGCTGCTCACTGCGTCAGGTAGGACGAGAGTTAAAGTAGAAGTAAAGTATGATGCAGTAGTATTAGTATGGTGGTGACTTCCGGGGTGCTAGCCCCAAATAATCCAAATCTTTTAGGTTTTTAAAATACCTTCTACTGTTCCATGCTACTACTATACTATCACATAAATAATTGTAGTATATATTGAGTAATTCTTTGATTTACAATTAATATTAAATGAAGTAGAATCGTCAGCTAAAACATTCATTTTTGACATTACTCACCTATGTTATGCAACTTAAAAATAGACCGTTTTGGTCTCTCTTTAGGCGGCAGCATATATTTAGAGTTTAGATTCTCTGCCCAAGCCCGAGCCCAAACTCGGCCCAACCTGCCACTAACCTCGGGCCGGCCCTTCATTAAGCATTTTAGGTGGAGAGGGGGGGTGTGGCCTTGACCAACTGCCATGCTTCACTTGTTTGCAAGCCATGATGTCTCTCTCTCTCATTGGTGGGCCAAATTCTCTGGGCGGGCAAAGCAGAGAAAGGGGAGGCAACCTTTCCCCTTATGACGTCATAAAGAGAAGATTCCAGATCGACCCATCTGAGCTTTCATTTTCTCAAAGGCAGAGCAGGATACCCAGGGCTCGGTTTACACCTATCACCATTTCTAGCCACTGGGGAACCATAGGCAGGCTGGGGGAACTCATATTAATATTAAAAAACCTCATAAAGTAAAATTTTCCATGCCATGGGACCTTTAAAACTTCTGGCTCCGCCCCTGCAAAGTAGTTCTTGTATGTGTAAAAGTATTAGTAGTCTCGTTTTCTTTTTGCCAGACCCAACCCCTCTGCGTTCAGGGTGAAGTTTTCTCTCTGGAAGAAGTCTAAAGCTCAGGACACGACTGACATCGTTCCTGTTTCAGAAATCATCATCCACCCAAGGTTTTCCTCTGTCTGATAGAGGGAGATAACCCTCAATCATTGTTACACACATGTAAACACTAACGTGAATCGAATTGCAACAGAATAGTTTTTTCTAAATGTCCTGCAGCTACAACGCCAACACCTACCAGAACGACATCGCTCTGCTGCAGCTGGAGAAGCTTCCGTTCACCCAGAAATGTTTGGTGGACAACCCGGCCATCAGCGCCGTCTGCATTCCCTGGTCCAAGCACCTCTTCCAACCCAACCACACCTGCAGCATCTCCGGGTGGGGCCGGACCGCCGGTATGTGCATGGGCTGTACCAGTGTTGTAGTACTCAAGACCACTCTTCGAAGGTCTCATTTTTACTCGATCTTGTCTCGGTCTCGGATAAAGATGACTCAGGATTTTATTTCAAGACCGCAACTGCAGGGAATAACTTAACTGCCTGTGCATCGTCTGATTTATGTGTTAAAGTGCTCATATTATGCTTTTTGGCTTTCTCCGCTTTCCTTTATTGTGTTATATATCTTTTTTTGTCTCAAATTAATTTGAGGTATGCCTATGGTTAACATTTTCCACATTTTATCGTGTCATGCAATGTGGGGCTCGCACTGGTCTGGTCAGTCTCAACCCCTCAAAGTCCCGGTCTTGACTCGGTCTCAACCCCTCAAAGTCTCGGTCTCGTCTCGGTCTCAACCCCTCAAAGTCTCGGTCTTGACTCGGTCTCAACCCCTCAAAGTCTCGATCTTGTCTCGGTCTCGTCTCGGTCTCAACCCCTCAAAGTCTCGGTCTCGTCTCGGTCTCAACCCCTCAAAGTCTCGGTCTTGTCTCGGTCTCGTCTCGGTCTCAACCCCTCAAAGTCTCTATCTTGTCTCGTCTCGGTCTCAACCCCTCAAAGTCTCTATCTTGTCTCGGTCTCAACCCCTCAAAGTCTCTATCTTGTCTCGGTCTCATCTCGGTCTCAACTCCTCAAAGTCTCGATCTCGTCTTGGTCTCAACCCCTCAAAGTCTCTATCTTGTCTCGGTCTCGTCTCGGTCTCAACCCCTCAAAGTCTCGGTCTCATCTTGGTCTCAACCCCTCAAAGTCTCGGTCTTGTCTCGGTCTCGTCTTGGTCTCAACCCCTCAAAGTCTCTATCTTGTCTCGGTCTCAACCCCTCAAAGTCTCTATCTTGTCTCGGTCGCAACCCCTCAAAGTCTCTATCTTGTCTCGGTCTCGTCTCGGTCTCAACCCCTCAAAGTCTCGGTCTTGTCTCGGTCTCAACCCCTCAAAGTCTCGGTCTTGTCTCGGTCTCGTCTCGGTCTCAACCCCTCAAAGTCTCGGTCTTGTCTCGGTCTCGTCTCGGTCTCAACCCCTCAAAGTCTCGGTCTCATCTTGGTCTCAACCCCTCAAAGTCTTGGTCTTGTCTTAGTCTCAACCCCTCAAAGTCTCGGTCTCAACCCCTCAAAGTCTCGGTCTTGTCTTGGTCTCAACCCCTCAAAGTCTTGGTCTCAACCCCTCAAAGTCTCGGTCTTGTCTCGGTCTCAACTCCTCCAAGTCTCTATCTTGTCTCGATACACTCTGGTCCTGGTAATGACTTGGTCACGGTTTAGGTGGTCTTGACTACAACACTGGGCTGTACTGACCCAAACTGTAACGTTAGTGTCCATGACGATGATGCAAAGCAACGCATTCTCATGAACGAGTTTGTATGAAATCAGAATTGAAACATGCATCTACTTGTACCTGTAGTTCAGAGAGTTTGATTGTCTTTTTTTATATTCGTGTAGTCTTGTCTGTGTTGTTGTTCTGTCATTGTCTTTGTAATTTGAATCGATGACATTGCAAATGAGAGCCGCCCCTTAATGACCTTTAGAGAATAAATACAGGTTGAACGAATGAATGAATGAATGTATGAATGTATGTATGATGTCTTACGAAATTACAGCAACTGCTGGCCAATCACAAGACAGTAAAGTTTAGTGGTGAGTTCAGTTAAGTTTAGTCAAGTCAATCAAGTCAGTGTTTAAATGTTGAGGAGTTTGTCCACAGACGGCAAAGCGGCTCAGGTGTTGCTCTGGGCCAACGTGTCGCTCATCGCCAACTGTGAGAATTTCTACAAAGAACGCTTCAAACTCGGCATGATGTGTGCAGGTGGGTTAAAGAAGCTAAATACACACAAACAAGCTGCTGTACAGACGTGTGAAGGTGGTAATGTGTGTGTGTGTGTGTGTGTGTGTGTGTGGGTGCATGCCTGCATATGTGTGTGTGTGTGTGTGTTCCTGTATGTGTGTGGCTGGGTGTATGTTTTGTCTGTGCGTGCGTGTCTGTCTGTCTGTGTGTGTGTATATCTATTTGTGTGTGTGTGTGTGCGTGCGTGTGTGCATGTGTATGTGTGTGTGTGTGTGTGTATGTGTATATGTGTGTGTGTGCGGGTCTGCGTCTGCGTGCCTGCATATGTGTGTGTGTGTGTGTGTGTGTGTGTGTGTGTGTGTGTGTTTGCAGGTGATCTGGACGGCAGTGTCGATTCCTGTCAGGGGGACAGTGGCGGTCCGCTGGTGTGTCAGGATGAGCTGGGTTTTTCCTACCTGTGGGGCATCGTCAGCTGGGGAGAGAGGTGCGGTCAGCCGGGATTCCCTGGCGTTTATACACAGGTAATGAAAAATAATCGTGACGCAAAATGTGACGCAGCTCCGTTTGTTCCGTAAAGTAAAAAAAAAAACCTCTGTTTCCTTTTCTTTTCAAACGGGACATGAACCCCGGTCTCCTGGGTGAAAGTCCTGTGCTTGTCAGGTCAGAATGACGCTAGATCAAATGACTTATGGGAGCGTTTTTTGGTGGAGGACGGTCTGAAATCACCATTCACCTGGACAGCATAGACTACATATTTGTACGTTACGATCAAATATTACAAACAAGTAGCTGTAGTACAATTTATTACATCGTCTGCTGTCGAGACGGTCCTTCCCCAGTAAATGCTCCTATAGGTTGTTTGCTCTTCAACTCATAATTACGTTTAAAGTGGCGGCAGCCTCTAATGGTCGTAGTAATTGGGTTATTTCCGATACCGGTGTGCTAAACTTTGAATGCACCGTGAGGCTTACTAGTTTCAAGTGAATGCACCGTCTGTGTTGTTTTTTTTCCGACAACGGCAGCTGCACACTGCCAGAGCCCGTCTCTCTTATTGGAAATTCTCGAACACTGCTTAACGTCCCGCTGTTGGAATCCTCAACACGGAAATACAGACACCCTTTACACCGTTTAGCTGTCAGCATTTTAACCGTGTTTAATCCAGCTGCTAGCTAACGGTATGCTAACGTTACCTGCTGTCAAGTGTAGTGTTAACTAGCGCCACGTGCAGCGATGCTCCTGTCTGTTTCAGAGCATCAGAGAGCAGCGCAGAAGGCATTTAAGTGGCACCGAAATCCACGTTTTAATTCGGTCCGGTAGATACCGGTCGTTTGCCGTATTAGCACCGGGTTTCGGTACCCAACCCTAACTTTCACCCACATCGACGTGTTAGTTTCTGTGGTTTGGATGTGTAGGAACAAACGACCGATATCCTCGTATGGTTTGGAGGTCTGGTTGCTTTGTTCATGTTCAGTGTTTGAGCTACGCACGAGCACAAATATAACGTAACATTAAAGCGCCCATATTATGCTAATTTTCAGCTTCATAATTGTATTTTAAGGTTGTACCAGAATAGGTTTACATGGTTTAATTTTCAAAAAACACCATATTGTTGTTGTACTGCCCAGCTCTCTCTCACTGCTGCAGATCCTCTTTTCAGCTGGTCTCTGTTTTAGCTACAGAGTGAGACCTCTTTTCTTCTTCTTCTTCTGTACTATCTTTGATTGCACTGGCACATGCTCAGTAGCTCAGATGTAGATCATGTCAGCTAGCTAGCTCCATAGACAGTAAAAGAAAGGCTGTTTCTCCACCTTCAGTCAGTTACAAGGCAGGATTAGCTGGGAGACTTCTTCTAAACGAGGACGCACATGGAAGTAGTTCTTTTGTAGATTATGGTGAACTTGTGTGTGTTGTAGCAGTGCTTTGCTATTGAGAACGAGGTAGCATGCTAGCGTTAGCATGCTAACGCTACGAGCTAACGGCTCGTTTCGGCTTGTGACGTCACAAGCCGTGCCGATTTTGACCAGCTCACCCGGAGACTGAAGGCAGGACACATTCAGAAACCGTATCTCACTCAGAACAGCATGGAGGGTTGTTTTTCAAAGTGTGTATGCGTGTGGAAGCACCAGAGACACAAAATAACTCCCGAAATCCCGGAAAAAGTGTTTGTTTTTTTCATAATATGGGCTCTTTAATATTGATTCCTTCTCTCTCTTCTCTCGGACAGGTGGCTCATTACTTTGAGTGGATCCGAAGTCATACCGGCTGGCCGGCAGTCACCAGGTTCAACTCCTGATGAAAACACTTTGAATAATTAATTCATAATAATTAAATAAATAATTAAATAACCTATATTATTTGTTCACTTTGTGTCCAATAAAATACATGTTCCTGTTTCTATGACTGACAAAACACTGACACTGAAAACTCTGTTATATACTTATATATACTTGTGTTAGCGGACAAAATACTTAATACTTATGTTCTGCAAAGGCCTCCTCTGATTGGCCAAAACTAAGTTTCTGTTAACTCTTTGTTTGACTGGGTTACTACTGCTGTACACAGGGAACATACTACTACTACTGCTGTACACAGGGAACATACTACTACTACTGCTGTACACAGGGAACATACTACTACTACTGCTGTACACAGGGAACATACTACTAATGCTGCTGTACACAGGGAACATACTACTACTACTGCTGTACACAGGGAACATACTACTACTACTGCTGTACACAGGGAACATACTACTAATGCTGTACACAGGGAACATACTACTAATACTGCTGTACACAGGGAACATACTACTACTACTGCTGTACACAGGGAACATACTACTACTACTGTACACAGGGAATATACTACTACTGCTGTACACAGGGAACATACTACTAATGCTGTACACAGGGAACATACTACTAATGCTGTACACAGGGAACATACTACTACTACTGCTGTACACAGGGAACATACTACTACTACTGCTGCACACAGGGAACATACTACTACTACTGTACACAGGGAATATACTACTACTACTGCTGTACACAGGGAACATACTACTACTACTGTACACAGGGAACATACTACTACTACTGTACACAGGGAATATACTACTACTGCTGTACACAGGGAACATACTACTACTACTGCTGTACACAGGGAACATACTACTACTACTGTACACAGGGAATATACTACTACTACTGCTGTACACAGGGAACATACTACTACTACTGCTGTACACAGGGAACATACTACTACTACTGCTGTACACAGGGAACATACTACTACTACTGCTGTACACAGGGAACATACTACTACTGTACACAGGGAATATACTACTACTACTGCTGTACACAGGGAACATACTACTACTACTGCTGTACACAGGGAACATACTACTACTACTGCTGTACACAGGGGACATACTACTACTACTATTGCTGCTGCGCTGTACACAGGGAACATACTACTACTACTACTACTAATGCTGTACACAGGGGACATACTACTACTACTACTGCTGTACACAGGGAACATACTACTAATGCTGTACACAGGGAACATACTACTACTACTACTAATGCTGTACACAGGGGACATACTACTACTACTGCTGTACACAGGGAACATACTACTAATGCTGTACACAGGGAACATACTACTACTACTACTAATGCTGTACACAGGGGACATACTACTACTACTGGGTTACAGGTGCATAGCATTGGTGACAGACACACAGGATATTAAACCTGTTTCAAGCCCTTTGAACTTGTACTTTTTTGTCATCTGTCACTAACAGACAAGTTCGCAAACTGTCACATGAAGCACTAAAATGGATTTTAAAAAATTATTATAATTTTTAGGGGTCTGAGATGAAATTTAGGGGGGCTTGAGCCTCCCTAAAAAGGGTCTAAAATCGCCCATGCTGCAACTGCTGCACAATGTTTCCCCCAGGATGTTTTATTGTAATAGAAATGTATTCACCCTGAAATGCAGAAAGTGTGTACTGTTACACATATACATTTAAATGTTCTACAGGAAGAGAATCAATACGGATTTTGATGAATAACATACTTAAAACATATTTTTTTTCCTTTCTTTTAAACACATATTGGACAAATACCAAGAGATAATGCAGAGACTCAGAGTAGGTTAATGGTTTTTTTATTATTTCACTGTGTTCATTAATAAAGACAGGTGTACATGACGAATACCAAAGTACATAAATGTGCAAAAATGGCATTTAATGTAAAAAAAAACAAAGAACAAAGTATCATTTCAGGAGGCTCTCTGAGGCAACATGAGTAGAAAACAATAAAGGTAAAATGTACAATATTTCACTCTGTACGACGGAGCATTAGCGGAAAAAAGGAGGACGGTTTTTTACATTTATTTTGCATTTCGATAAAGTCGACATGACGAGAAAAAACTTGATATTTCAAGAATCATTAAGGATTGAGAGAAGAGAATAAACCAAACTGCTATAGCTTTACATATAGTCTTCTACAAAATGCCTTGTGAAGGCCTTTTTAAATATGAAAACACTGACGGCAAATATTAAAAACACGACGGCAAATAGAAAAACACGACGGCAAACAGGAAAAACACGACGGCAAATATTAAAAACACGACGGCAAATATTAAAACACGACGGCAAATATTAAAAACACGACGGCAAACAGGAAAACACGACGGCAAATATTAAAAACACGACGGCAAATATTAAAACACGACGGCAAACATGAAAACACGACGGCAAATATTAAAAACACGACGGCAAATATTAAAACACGACGGAAAATATGAAAACACGACGGCAAATATGAAAAACACGACGGAAAATATTAAAACACGACGGCAAATATTAAAACACGACGGCAAACAGGAAAACACGACGGCAAATATTAAAACACGACGGCAAATATTAAAACACGACGGCAAATATGAAAAACACGACGGCAAACATGAAAACACGACGGCAAATATTAAAACACGACGGCAAACAGGAAAACACGACGGCAAATATTAAAAACACGACGGCAAATATGAAAACACGACGGCAAATAGGAAAACATGAAAACACGACGGCAAATAGGAAAATAGGAAAACAGGAAAACAGGAAAACACGATGGCAAATAGGAAAACACGACGGCAAATATGAAACACGGCAAATATTAAAACATGACAGCAAATATGAAAACACGGCAAATAGGAAAACACGACGGCAAACAGGAAAACACGACGGCAAACAGGAAAACACGACGGCAAACAGGAAAACATGACGGCACATATGAAAACACGACGGCAAACAGGAAAACACGACGGCAAACAGGAAAACATGACGGCAAATATTAAAACACGACGGCAAACATGAAAACACGACGGCATTAACTTCTACCGTAAAGGTAGGGCCTATCTAGCAGAGGACGGAGCCTCCTGATTGGACAGACGGACTGTCTCTCTGTTAAAAGTAGGAGCTTTTCCGTGTTTTTCACCTCTCCTTCCTGTTAAAAGACAGACAGTCCGTCTGTCCAATCAGGAGGCTCCGTCCTCTGCTAGATAGGCCCTACCTTTACGTTTGAAGTTAATGCCGTTGTGTTTTCATATTTGCCGTTGTGTTTTATGATTTGCTGTTGCGTTTTTCTATTTGCTGTTGTGATTTGCACTTCAGGGCCACCGTAACTATCAGATGTACTTAAAAACTACAAAAACTAAAAGTTTACCAAAGTTTGACTTCAAGAAAGGCCCCATTTTCAAAATGGTGGCCGCCAGGTCGTTAAAATGACCATTACTCCTTTGTATTCCTCCTACACCATGAATACTGGTACCGTATACATGTTTTGGCCATGTAATATTCTAATTAGCATATTTGTATGATAAATAACTGATTACAAGTACAATTATATATATTAAAGCAATTGGTTACAAGCATTTTATGCGAAAAATAAGGGCAAATACAATTTAATAATAACATTTCCCTTAAGTAACTGTATATTTCTCATATTGTTTTATAACACTCATATAGTGTTGGTGGTTTCTGTGGTTAGACAAGTCCAATGGATTCATAGACCCAGAAAACATGGGGATAGACACCAAGATTACTTGGCTAGGTCAAATAATGAAGGTTAGGATATTTTGAGGGCGTCCTGCCCATCTTGGACGCCATCTTGAAAATTACACTTTTCTAGTGGTCAAAACTTTGGTAAACTTTTAGTATGTTATTAAGGACACCTAATACTACAAAAAAAACCAGCTGAGAAACCTTTAGTTAGACATTTTTTAGGGTTAGGTGTTTTTTTTCTCCATATATGCAGCCGCATATATGGTGATAAGTCTGTTCAGAAGGAGAAAACACACAAACTTGGAAGAGGTGGCCGTATTCCTGCGAACTGAAATGGCTTGTAATGGACAGATGCAATAAGGGTATCCATGGTTACACCTACGCACAATACAGAGAGGATACGCTGTATCACAATAAGACAATTGATCAAAGAGTTTGATCCTGAAGGAGTGGAGCTCAGGCGAGCGCGGTACTCCAAGGATGTAACCCACAGCCCATATCTCTGATGTTGCCTGCATGGCAGCTGGCATGGCAGTTGGATTTAGTTAGTTGACTTTATTCTCGAAATGCAAAATAAATAAAAAAATCTTCCTCCTTAATTTTTTCCCCTTGATGTGGCCCTTAATGCTCCGTCGTAAGTCTGAGATGCAGTGGAGTAGAAGTAGCATAAAACAGAAATAACTGGGCAGCACATGTTCATTAGACGAAGCTGACGGAGAGGTTTGTGGTGGGAGCTGAGTCACCTGCTTCCTGTCTTTATGCTCAGCTAAGCTAACCACATCCTTCGCACACACACACACACACACACACACACACACACACACACACATACACACACACACTATAAAGGTGCATGAAGAGATCCTAATTCTCTCTGAACTACTGTTGGATGGGAGGATATTGGGGAGTTGTGTAGGCAGAGAGCAGCAGAAACCAAACCCACAGAGAGAGCCGGAGACAAACACGGTGAGACGGTGAATTGCCAAAGAGACCAACTGCAGATCTGAAGCTTCCTTTCAGTGTTTCAGTGTCGTAGACCGTAGGGCTGCACAATATGAGGAAAATATGCCATAACATTGTTGAATATCACAATGCTACCAAACTAAACCAACTCAGTTCTGCTGTTGTTAGTTTCCACTTAAATACGTGTTTGTTGCATCTAAAACAAATGAAAGGAAATCATTTCCAACTTTCTTTCACTGAACACATTGAACCTTGAATTGAATATAAAAGGCAACGCTAAAAAAAAAGAATGAATGTTACATTTTTAAGTGTTGTTTTCGACTGTCGTTTTTGATGATGATGAGTGTCTTTCGCGATGACGATTTATTGTGCAGCCCTAGTAGACCGGAAATTGACTTTTGGGCATTTTCTTTACCAATATTTGTTTACATTTCATGTTTGACTTGTTGACTTGACAGATTTGAGTTATGACTCCTCACTACGGGGCTTCTCAGGTGCTGCGAGCATATCACTCCGCCCAAAAGTAGCAGTGCTTCGCCTCCTGAGAATATAGTTCCCAGTATGTATACGGTTAGAAGACGGCTGTGTGTCATGTGACCTTGTTATTTGTACACGCTGTGACTCTACAAATCACAACATGTAAATAGGAACATGTTGGCGTTATTTTGTCACTTATTGGGAGCAGTAGGCTCGATGGAGCCAGTTAGCTCCAGGATCTGTGCTAAGCTAGGCTCGATGGAGCCATTACCTCCAGGATCTGTGCTAAGCTAGGCTAGATGGAGCCAGTTACCTCCAGGATCTGTGCTAAGCTAGGCTAGATGGAGCCAGTTACCTCCAGGATCTGTGCTAAGCTAGGCTAGATGGAGCCGGTTACCTCCAGGATCTGTGCTAAGCTAGGCTAGATGGAGCCGGTTACCTCCAGGATCTGTGCTAAGCTAGGCTAGATGGAGCCGGTTACCTCCAGGATCTGTGCTAAGCTAGGCTAGATGGCGCCGGTTACCTCCAGGATCTGTGCTAAGCTAGGCTAGATGGAGCCGGTTACCTCCAGGATCTGTGCTAAGCTAGGCTAGATGGAGCCGGTTACCTCCAGGATCTGTGCAAAGCTAGGCTAGATGGAGCCGGTTACCTCCAGGATCTGTGCTAAGCTAGGCTAGATGGAGCCGGTTACCTCCAGGATCTGTGCTAAGCTAGGCTTGATGGAGCCGGTTACCTCCAGGATCTGTGCTAAGCTAGGCTGGATGGAGCCGGTTACCTCCAGGATCTGTGCAAAGCTAGGCTAGATGGAGCCGGTTACCTCCAGGATCTGTGCTAAGCTAGGCTAGATGGAGCCGGTTACCTCCAGGATCTGTGCTAAGCTAGGCTAGATGGAGCCGGTTACCTCCAGGATCTGTGCTAAGCTAGGCTGGATGGAGCCGGTTACCTCCAGGATCTGTGCAAAGCTAGGCTAGATGGAGCCGGTTACCTCCAGGATCTGTGCTAAGCTAGACTGCCCACTGGCCAATTCAACAAGTCAAATCGGCCCAAATGAACGCCAACAGCTCCTCCGACTGACGACGGCACACACCAAACAGACTCGAGTCACCGACCTCGCCAGACTGTCGGACGGCCGATTATCGGGTTGGTGTGTCAGCGCCTTTAGGTGAGAACGCAATCAAAAAGCCTTTACTGGCCTGCAATTACAACCTTGCGCACAATTTACGGACTTATATATGATTTAAGAGATGATAACTTTCAAAATCCATAACTTATTATGAGCATACATTGCTAGTCGTCTGTGTGACAACACATCATCTATGATCAAATATAATCTGACACTTTAGAGTCCAGATTCCATCATATAATAATTCAAACCTTGAGGGCTATTTTTTGATACTCACATCTTTCAAAGCTCTCAGCTGCAGTCAAGGTTTAAGTCACCCTGTAGGGAAAAGCACAACAAGGTCAAAGAAAACCAAAAATCACAACAAGTTTCAGTAGCTAACACCTAACCTTTGGCTAAATAAATAAATAAAAACTAAAGACCGAATCATCGTGCCATCGTGCTATCAAAAACATCACCTCCGTGTAAACAAATGACTGCTGATTTGAATGGTGGAGATATGTGAAATCAGCTCATTTTCAGCCGTAACTGCACCGTGTTTAGTTAAACACGGAGGTCCGACCTTTGTGTCGTCCCTGCAGTGCTTTTTTTCTGTGCTGTGTTTCTTTGCTACAGTCCCTCCGGAAAAACGTGATTATGAGATCGCATAATTCAATGCATAATCAGCCAAAGTCCGCATATTTATGCGGGGGGGGGGGGGGCACTTTCGCCACATAAATTGCTGATTTCCGCGCAAAATATGTGGGGCTTGCATGATGTCATAATCTCCACATTTTCGTTGCAAAAAAGTCACATATATCTTAGCAGAAAGTTGAAAAATGTAGCGTTAACTTCACACAAGAGCAATGATGAAGCAATGATGAAACCACAGTTTTTGCAAGTTCCCGAAATTTTTGCAAGTTCCCTCAATTTCATCGCATAAAATTGCATAAATATCCCGCAAATGTGACGCATAATCAAGGATTTTTGCCCACAACAATCACAAAAAAACTCTGGAAGGACTGTTTGCTAGCGTCTTTGATAAACCAAATCTAGCGTTAGGAACAGCAACATGTCACCACCGGTCGGACTGACTGCTAGTTTGGGTGGTGTCATTTTTTTTTTTGTCTGTGGCCCAACAGGTACGTTAGTCAAAGGGTTGACATATGAAAGCATCAAACATGCATTTTAGATAAATGAGATGAGAGTATATCCAGTCGTTCCTTGTCCCTGTTTCTCAGCAAAGTTAAATTTTAGTATGGGACACTAGAGGAGGGAATCAAAGGGTAACTCACAATACGACACATGGCTCACGGTACCGATAATATCACTATTTGGCAATTCTGCGATGATCAATATATTGCTACATAATCCTTTAATGATCCATCACAATATACGTCTAACTATCAATACAAAATGCCCGTAAAAAGGGTCCAGACTTTGAACGTGGCTGGGGCACCTGTTATTTACCTCAAACTGCTGTCTAACATCCTGTTAAAAAAACCTATTCCTCTTCGGCTAGTTAACTTATGTTCAAGTTTCCCTCATTTTCCCTCATTAATTTGTATTGCTATTTTTTCCCACCCCTATAGGATGCAGGAGTTTTCTACCCAGAAGTTATTGTAAACAAACATTGTGTTGTGTTCTTGTATCCTACTTGTTCAAGTAGGATACCTGAGAGTCTCCAATCTCCAGTGTGGACTCTCCAGTCCAGCAAGCAGCAGCTTTACTCCTGATTCCTGCAGCTTATTGTCACTCAGGTCCAGCTCCTTCAGATGGGAGGGGTTGGACTGCAGAGCTGAGTCTAAGAAACTACAGCTGCTCTTTGACAAACTGCAGAAACTTAGTCTGAAAAAAAGAGCATAACGTGTATGTAGTTAGAGGAAACAGTCGTATAGAAAATGGTCAATATTTTACAATCTTACCACCGCCATGAAGGATTTAAAAATGCATAAAATTGCATGTTTAAATCATAAGAAAGACACAAAATTAAATGTTTCTGACCTTAGAATCTCCAAGCTACAGTATTGACTCTCCAGTCCAGCAGATAGCAGCTTCACTCCTGAATCCTGCAGCTTGTTGTAACTCAGGTCCAGCTCTCTTAGGTGGGATGTGTTGGACTTGAGAACCGAAGCCAGAGAAGAACAGCTGCTCTTTGTCAAGCTGCAGTGCTTCAAACTAAATAAAGAAAGAATAATTTCCTTGCTTAAGGATCCAGATTTAAACAAACAATGTTTACATGCAGTCTGTGTGTTTCTTAGTTGGCTGCAGAGGTTGGGGACTCGAGTCGCACAACTTGACTAGAGTGTAACTCAAATCTGAGGACTTTAGACTTGACTTAGACTTGAGACAGATGACTCGAAAGGACTTGACTTTTTATTAATGTCATGGCTGATTTTAGCTTATTAATTGGCTGGTTAAACATTAGCGAGACAGCAAACCATAAGTTTAACCTACTTCAGACTGTATGACTTGACTTGTGAGTTGCTTGACTTATAACAGGGACTCGATTTGACTTGCTTGATTTTCACCACAGTGACTTGAGACTTGCTTGCGACTTGCATGTGTGTGGCTTACTCCCACCTCTGGTTGACAGTGTATGTCAACAACATGTTGATACGTTTTAATTAAATTTATTGAATATTTTCACTCTTTTCTCATGAACTAAAAGTAACACATTTAGAAGATTCTTCAGCTTCAGTGGAGGAATAGGTTCTCTAATTAAGACTTGTAAACAGGTTGAGAATTAGGAAGTGTAATTTATTTTGCTAAACAATGTGTAGGTTGTAAATGTGCAGCTCATAATTGCTATGAAATAATCCATGCTTTAAAATGGGCGGCTCAAATCAAGCTCGAATCTGATTGATTCATATTCATGATATAATAACTACATGTCACGGCTGTGACTTCTAATTCCTTTGCACAATGAATAGCAAGAGTAACAAACTGATAGCTGGTGCCACAGAGGGAAGTCGTTCATCTGCTCACACTGCCATGACTCAGAACTGGTTTAAAATCGGCAAAGTGTACCTTTAAGTTAAGCTATATTTAGAATATTTTCAGAGCTTTACCTTGCTGTCAGACATCCCTTTACGATGGGGAACTGAAGATGTTATCTCTGCTCTCTTCAAAGCCACCAGACTCCCTTGACAAAAATGTAATTTCACCTTGCAGAACATGGAAGTTGATGCTCTACCGACACCTCCGTCAGTTAGTTTGTTTTTGTTATTGTGTGACTTTATTTAGCATAAAGCAAAATAGATTCTGGGCTTAAAGTCTCTGCTAGCTGCTAGTGAAGGCTAACGATACCTGCGTTGTGTTCCACAGCAAGCATCTCAGTATGTGCAGGCAAACAGCCCAGGAGGGCTTATTTTATTGTAAACATGATTATTTATTAATACAAATCTATTAAAATTGGAATGTGAGTATAACTGTCATATTGCCATATTTGATGACCCTTTATAAAAGCAGTAGTTCACTTCATTAATTAGTTGGATCAGGACACGGACGCATCGGGCTGAACCACGCCCCATAGCTGTGATATAATCACAAAATACCACGGCCTGTCGTAAAGGTGTTGTTAAACTAGAATACAGGCTGGTCAGTGTGGATCAATCAGTGTGTTTGTTCACAACTTTTCTGTTATGTCCATTTCAGGACAGAGCCAAAGACGGGCTGTCTGACCTGAGAGTCTCCAGCCTACAAAGTGGACTTTCCAGTCCAGCAGACAGCAGCTTCACTCCTGTATCCTGCAGTTTGTTGTTACTCAGGTCCAGCTCTCTCAGAGGAGAGGGGTTGCATTTCAGTGCTAAGGCCAGAGAAGAACAGCAGCTCTCTGACAACCAGCAGTCACTTAATCTGAAAAAAGAACAAATAAAGTGTGCAGCTAACAAGACTGGAAAAGCCTAGTTCAGTCAGAATACAGCTATTTATATATAAATCCTGACTTCTGAAAGTAAGTGGGCCATGGAAAAGTTATTACACAAAACGTTGCATGAATAAAGTGGTCTAAATCAAACAAAAAATGGCAAGTGTGTGTGAAATCTAGAAGTGCCAAGTTGAAGAAAACCGGACCAATTTAGATATATTTATATAAATATTACACATGATAAATGCAGAACTATTTAAATTAAGATAACTGACCTGAGACTCTTCAGTCTACAGTGTGGACTCTCCAGTCCAGCAGACAGCAGCTTCACCCCTGAATCCTGCAGCGTGTTGTCACTCAGGTCCAGCTCTCTCAAATTGGAGGGGTTGGACTTAAGCGCCGAGGCCAAAACTTCACAGTGAATATCAAAAAGTCGACCACAGGAAAGTCTGCAGATTTAATGGTGAAGTGGTCATTATGAAACTAATGCTAAGACTTAAAGGACAGTATATAAAATACTTCGTAAAATGTGTATAGCAGCTCTTAAAAGACCATTCTGGTAGTTTTACTTGCCTATTCATAACTGAGAACTAAGAAATCCTAGAATAAGATGTTTGCTAAATACGGTTGTCTCTACAGTCCCTCTCCTGTCTCCCCCCTCCCCGCCCAACCTGTGAATACAGGCCCTGGACTTACCGAGCCATTCTGCAATTCCTGACAGCTGGGAGCAGTCTAAGTCGTCCTTCCTCTGACGTCCTGTACGCCTTCACGTCTAGTACATCAAGAACTTTGTCTGACATCTGCAGCATGAAAGCCAGAGCTGAGCAATGGATCTCCGTGAGTTGTGTCTCTGATTTGTTCTCTGCCTTCAGGTACTTTTGGATCTCCTGATGTACTGAGCCGTCATTCATCTCCATCAGACAGTGGAAGAGGTTGATGCTTCTGTCGGGGGATATGTCGTAGGTGCTCATCTCCTTTAGATTGTGGATTACTTTCTGGATGCTTTCTGGTCTGTTCTCTGTCTGACCTAAAATGCCTCCTAAGAGTCTCTGATTCGACTCATGTGAAAGGCCATGCAGGAAGCGGACAAACAGGTCCAGGTGGCCATTTTTGCTCTTCAGGGATTCATCCATGGCTTTCCTCAGGAATGTTCCCAAAGATGGGTCACAGCTACGATACCTACCCCAGGCTTTCCCCAGAAATGACTTCAGTGTCTCATAATCCCTGTTTGTGTGACAATGAAAAATATAGACCGCAGCAAGAAACTCCTGAACACTCAGATGAACAAAGCAGTAAACTGTTTTCTTGAAGATCACAGTCTCTCTTTTAAAGATCTGTGTACAAACTCCTGAATACACAGAGGCCTCTGTGACATCCAGACCACACTGCTCCAGGTCTTCTTGGTAGAACATGATGTTTCCTTTCTGCAGCTGTTCAAACGCCAGCTTCCCCAGCCTCAGAAGAACTTCCCTGTCGGCCTCCGTCAGCTCCTGTGGACTCGTCTCATGTCCCTCAGCATACTTGTGCTTCTTCCTCTTTGTCTGAACCAGCAGGAAGTGTGAGTACATGTCAGTCAGGGTCTTGGGCAGCTCTCCTCTCTGGTCTGTAGTCAACATGTGGTCCAGAACTGTAGCAGTGATCCAGCAGAAGACTGGGATCAGACACATGATGTGGAGGCTCCTGGATGTCTTGATGTGGGCGATGATTCTGCTGGACAGCTCTTCATCACGGACTCTCTTTCTAAAGTACTCCTCCTTCTGCGTGTCAGTGAAGCCTCGTACTTCTGTTACCCTGCCGACACACGCAGCAGGGATCTGATTGGCTGCTGCAGGTCGGGAAGTTATCCAGACGAGAGCCGAGGGAAGCAGCTTCCCCTCGATGAGGTTTGTCAACAGCACATTGATCGAAGACTTCTGTGTGATGTCAGACACATTCTCATTGTTGTTAAAATCCAGTGAAAATCTGCTTTCATCCAGGCCATCAAAGATGAAGAGAACTTTACAGCCAGCGAACTGCTCTGCTGTGAGCTTCTGTAACGTTGGATGGAAAACACGAAGCAGCTCGAGAAGACTGTACTGCTCATCTTTGGCCAAGTTCAGCTCCCTGAACGAAAGCGGTATCACCAGACTGATATCTTGGTTTTCCAAACCCTCTGCCCAGTCCAGACAGAACTTCTGCACCGAGAAGGTTTTTCCAATGCCAGCAACGCCGATTGTCAGAACGACTCTGATGTGTTTCGGTTGTCCAGGTAAGGCTTTAAAGATGTCACTGCACTTGATTGGAGAGTCATGGAGGGCCTCCATCTTGGACATTGTCTCAAGCTGCCTCACCTCATGTTGGGTATTAACCTCCTCGCTCTGTCCCTCTGAGATGTAGAGCTCAACATAGATCTTGTTGAGTGTGGTTCCACTTCCTGTTTGATCACTTCCTTCAATCACACGTTCACATTTCCTCTTCAGACGGATCTTACTTTCAAGTGAAACTTCCCATAAAATTTTATCCAAATGGAAGAAACAAAACAATCATTAAGACTTGTTAAAGGCTTCACAAATGTACTTTGTTTTGTTTTAAGCTGACTTTGATATTCGTTCTTTAGTACCAAACATTAAAAATAAGAGGGAAATGGTACACAACACAAGTTAAGTGTCTATGACAACAATATGTTGCACTGAGCCAAATTCAGTTTATCTGATCGTCATAGTAAGTGGATTTGCTCAACCTGCTATGGATGTTTTATGATACTCACAAGCCCCCGGCTGAGCGCCGCTATGTTGGAGTTTAACCCGGTGGACAAGAGGGTCGCCTCCCTACACCTGCGGGTTGTGGGGGGGAAAACTCTGACTGTTGTTTGTGCATATGCACCAAACAGGAGTTCAGAGTATTCGGCCTTCTTGGAGAGCTTGAGTGGAGTCCTGCATGGGGCTCCAGTGGGGGACTCCATAGTGGAGTGGAGACACCGGTGGTCAGGGAAGCCATTCGACTGAAGAAGGACTCTTTCCAGGATATGTTATCCCAGAGGACTCTGGAGGCAGTTGCAAGGTACCGAAGGGCCCGAAGGGCCCGAAGGGCTGCAGCCTCTGCCATGAAAGAGGCAAAGCAGCGGGTGTGGGAGAAGTTCAGAAAAGACATGGAGAAGGACTTTCAGTCGGCACCAAGGTGCTTCTGGAAAACCGTTCGCCACCTCAGGAGGGGGAAGCGGTGAACCATCCAAGCTGTGTACAGTAAGGATGGGACGCTGTTGACCTCAACTGAGGAGGTAATAGGGCGGTGGAAGGAGCACTTTGAGGAACTCCTAAATCCAACTAATACGCCCTCTATGGTAGAGGCAGAGCTGGAGGATGAGGGGGGATTGTCGTCAATTTCCCTGGTGGAAGTTGCTGAGGTAGTTAAACAACTCCACAGTGGCAAAGCCCCAGGAATTGATGAGATCCGTCCAGAAATGCTTAAAGCTCTGGGTGTGGAGGGGCTGTCTTGGTTGACACACCTCTTCAACATTGCGTGGAAGTCTGGGACGGTGCCTAAGGAGTGGCAGACCGGGGTGGTGGTTCCCCTTTTTAAAAAGGGGGACCAGAGGGTGTGTGCCAATTACAGGGGTATCACACTTCTCAGCCTCCTTGGTAAAGTCTACTCCAAGGTGCTGGAAAGGAGGGTTCGGTCGATAGTCGAACCTCAGGATCTCAGATCTTTACTCTCGCAAGGATCCTGGAGGGAGCCTGGGAGTATGCCCAACCGGTCTACATGTGTTTTGTGGATCTGGATAAGGCGTATGACTGGGTGCCCTGGGAGATACTGTGGGAGGTGCTGCGGGAGTACAGGGTGAGGGGTTCCCTTCTCAGGGCCATCCAATCTCTGTACGACCAAAGCGAGAGCTGTGTCCGGGTTCAGTCAAACTCATTTCAGGTGAGAGTTGGCCTCCGCCAGGGCTGTGCTTTGTCACAAATCCTGTTTGTAGTATTTATGGACAGGATATCAAGGCGTAGTCGGGGTGGAGAGGGGTTGCAGTTCGGTGGGCTGGGGATCTCATTGCTGCTTCTTGCAGATGATGTGGTCCTGATGGCATCATCGGCCTGTGACCTTCAGCACTCACTGGATCGGTTCGCAGCCGAGTGTGAAGTGGCTGGGATGAGGATCAGCACCTCTACATCGGAGGCCATGGTTCTCAGCAGGAAACTTATGGAGTGCCTTCTCCAGGTAGGGAATGAGCCCCTTACCCCAAGTGAAGGAGTTTGAGTACCTTGGGGTCTTGTTCGCGAGTGAGGGGACAATGGAGCGGGAGATTGGTCGGAGAATCGGCGCAGCGGGTTTCGGTATTACATTCAATTTATCGCACCGTTGTGACGAAAAGAGAGCTGAGCCAGAAGGCAAAGCTCTCAATCTACCGGTCAGTTTTTGTTCCTACCCTCACCTATGGTCATGAAGGCTGGGTCATGACCGAAAATACAAAATCCAGTTGGCATCTCCCTTTGAGATAGGGTGAGAAGCTCAGTTATCCGTGAGGAGCTCAGAGTAGAGCCGCTGCTCCTTCGCGTCGAAAAGAGCCAGTTGAGGTGGTTCGGGCATCTGGTAAGGATGCCCCCTGGACGCCTCCCTAGGGAGGTGTTCCAGGCACGTCCAGCTGGGAGGAGGCCTCGGGGAAGACCCAGGACTAGGTGGAGGGATTATATCTCTAACCTGGCCTGGGAACGCCTCGGGATCCCCCAGTCGGAGCTGGTTAATGTGGCTCGGGAAAGGGAAGTTTGGGGTCCCCTGCTGGAGCTGCTACCCCCGCGACCCGACCCCGGATAAGCGGATGAAGATGGATGGATGGATGAAGTTTCAATGCAATCCTCAATTCAGTTTATATATTTTTGTATAAAGAATTGAATGAAAGCAGAATTAATTGCTTTTCATATTGCTCTGGACTTTTGGCCTCTTTGTTCAAATTGCAAAACATTTAGCAATTGTCAGTTTAATTTGCAGTTTTGTCATTTAATTTAAATATGGATTTTGCAATTGACAATTTAATGTAAAGTGTCTATGATAGCAATATTTTGCACTGAACCAAATTCAGTTTATCTGATCGTCAAAATAAGTGGATTTGCTCGCCAAAGACGAGTCTGTTTATTCTTGTCTACCAACACCAAAGCTGTGCTATTTATTTTTTTATTTAATTTATTTTATCAGGACAAATGCGCCAGTGTTTCGCTAATTTTCAAGTTTAGTCCTAATAACCTAGTATGCATGTCTTTATGGTGGGAGGAAACCAGAACACCAGGAGAAAACCCACGCAAACATGGGGAGAACATGCAAACTCCACACAGAAATAAGAAGGCCCTGCCTGGACCGGTGAGTGCCAACCACTGAACCAGCGTGCCATTGAAATGTTGACCTCTGAATCTGCTGCATAATAAAATGTATCTTACTTCCTACAGTGCAGCTGTGACTGGGTGTCTGTCGCCCAGCAGATGAACCAGACCAGTCCCAGTATGAAGGGATGACACAGACGGACAGTGTCTCTTCCTCACCACCACAACTCTTCCTTCTGTGGAAATTAAGACAACTCTGATGGTAAAATCAATATGTATGATTTGAGGTGTTTTGTCACAGAAATATCTTCATAGTTTCTGGTCATGTAGTCCAGATGAAAACATCTCTTACAGCAGTTATTGTTGTCATACTCATGTCTTTCTGTGAAATGCTTTATAGCAAGAATATATGTAAAATCACATCGATGTGCAATACACTTATCACACCCAAATACAAACACATGCAGGTGTACGCCCTCTTACATACACGCACGTACATTTCCCTTAAAGGGGAACTATGCAGTTTTTTTTAGCTTAATTTACCTCAACTGAACAGCTTCGGAGACATTGGAATGGTTATATGACTTTTTCGGGTTGAATGGTGGTGGTCTCGCTTCCCCCTAGCGTCTGTGAGCGGAAAAACCACCCTTGCAACTTTTGGCGTCAGGAAGTATTGCGTGATATCAGATCTCGTGATGTAACAAATTGCTTTATGCCACATATAGGAACCGGCTAGCTATAAGAACAAGGTAGCGATGGAGTTTTTCACACTATCGTCATGGCTGAGCCAGCAAAAAAGAAACAGAAAGCTAGGAAAGCATTGTCGGAGGAACAGAGGAAACGGACGACTGACCGAGCGTGTTTTTACACAGTGTTGCCAAATATCTATTCCGAAGCTGTAGGGGGAGCTCTATAGAGAAACCTGCGAGCAAAAAGCGAGAAAACAGCAAAGAAATTGCCAAAACTGCATAGCTCCTCTTTAAATCAAGAGATCAAACAAACTCTCGCTCAGGAACTATCACATTATAAATAACCCAGAATCCAAAACCTTTTCGCATAGAACAAACGTGTTATAGAAAAACAATTATAAAACAATAGGAATACATAAAAGACAAATACAGTTACTTCCCGGTATTCAATCTTGCCTCTGGATATAGTTTTTTGAAAGATGACGAATACTCAGGGGTAACTTATTCCAGTTTATTATGACTCGACACACAACAGTTTGTTTTCGATGCGCAAGTCCTTAGGCTAGGTACACCGATATGACCATTACTAGCAAATCTGGTGTTATGGCTACGTGTATAATTACAGTAAACATATCTACGCTAAATGCCTCAGTATGTTTCAGGGCCCTATCTTGCACCCGGCACAGTGCAAAGCCCGACCCAAGTGTCTTTGCTAGTTTAGGACCGACGCAGTTGCAATTTCACGTCCAGTGCCCACGTCATTTGAATAGCAAATGCACCTGTGCACATCTGTGGCCCATGGGCGTGTTGGTCTTACAGGGAGGTGTGTTCAGGTGCATTCTGGGCGTGCTGGTCTTACAGGGAGGTGTGTTCAGGTGCATTCTGGTCGTGCTGGTCATACAGGGAGGTGTGTTCAGGTGCATTCTGGGCGTGCTGGTCATACAGGGAGGTGTGTTCAGGTGCATTCTGGGCGTGCTGGTCTTACAGGGAGGTGTGTTCAGGTGCATTCTGGGCGTGCTGGTCTTACAGGGAGGTTTGTTCAGGTGCATTCTGGGCGTGCTGGTCTTACAGGGAGGTGTGTTCAGGTGCATTCTGGGCGTATTGCTATCTTGAGGCAGCGGGAAGTGATGGCACCATTGACCAACAAAAACCTGGTCTAAAGTCAATAACGCAGCATTTCATTGTTATTTTAACAGAGCATTAGTGAAATGCTCCTAGACTCGTGCACAGCACGTGCACACTATGCTTGTTACACACAGGGGGCGCTACAGCAGCACACACACACACACACACACACACACACACACACACACACACACATGCAGAAGATTACAAATATACAAATATTACGGTGCAAATCCTCCATCATAACAGCAATGCTCCAAGGTCCAAACGCGCCTGGCTTTTAAAGGGAATGGGAGATGATCTCTGATTGGTTGATTGCATGTTACGCCCAAAACACACCTCTGATTAATGAAGACACTAAGTACAACCCTTTTGAACCACGCGCCCGGCGCACGGACCCTTATTAACGCCGTCAAACTAGCAAAAGTGGATTCGGACACGCCCTAAACGCACCTGCGCCAGACGCTTCACGCCGTGACCTCAGATCGTTAAAATGGGGCCCAGAAAGTGCTTGTTGGATAGAAAGACTTTAAGCAGCAAAGGTTAAACGGATGGCTACGGCGTTTGAGAAACATTTCAACGTGTTCTTGACGTTTTAGCCCAACTGTCTAATACGAGAAAATGACTGGTTCTCAAGTAGGTCCAACCTGTTGAAATGTTTCTGATACCTCGTGGTGATGCCTTAATCCATCGCTGCTTAATTTCCCTAATCTAACAGCGATCAAAAAAATAATTTAGAAAATGTGGTTGAGTTTGCCTTGGTGGATGGTGAATACATACATAAACAGAAACATCTTAAAGGTCCCATGGCATGAATATTTTACTTTATGAGGTTTTTTAACATTAATATGAGTTCCCCCAGCCTGCCTATGGTCCCCCCAGTGGCTAGAAATGGTGATAGGTGTAAACCGAGCCCTGGGTATCCTGCTCTGCCTTTGAGAAAATGAAAGCTCAGATGGGCCGATCTGGAATCTTCCCTTTATGACGTCATAAGGAGAAAGGTTACCTCCCCTTTCTCTGCTTTGCCCATGGCAAGCTA